>NW_016806133.1:240252-269477 GCF_001698545.2 Rhinopithecus bieti
TTTTTTTTTTTTTTTTTTTTTTTTTTCCCAACAAGCCAGCTGAGGAGCAGCAATATTGGCTGCTGGGAGTCTGTTGGAAGCATAAAATTACTGGCTTCACCCGGATCTACTGAATCAAAATCTGCATTTTAATTTTACCTGGGTGGTTCCTTTGCACATTAAAATTTGAGAAGCACTGCTTGAGAGGACTAGACCTGTCTATTCCTTTGATCTTCCTATTTGGAAAATCAAAAAGGGAGTGTAGTCTAGAGTTTTATTCACGCAAGTTAACTGAGATGCCTATTGGGAAAGAACTCAAGTATCAAAAGAGAGATCGTCAAAACAAAAGAATTTGTTACAAAAATAATGGAAAGCAGCAGAGATCAGAATAAATACTCTTGGCATTGTCAATGGTCTTCCTCATAGTTCTGGAGGCTGGGAAGTCCAAGATTGATGTGCCAGAAGGTTTGGTGTCTGGTAGTGTCTGGTATCTTCTTCCAATATGGCACCTCACCTAGAGGGGAGGAACACTGTTTCTTACAAGGCAGAAGGGCAAAAGGAGGCAAACTCACTCCTGAAAGCCATTTTTACTTGTGGCACGAACCCATTAATGAGAGTGAAGACTTCATGACCTAAACACCTCCCATGAGGCCACACTTACTAGCACTGTTGCATTGGTGATTAAGTTTCCAATATGTGAGTTTTGGAGGGGCCAAACACTCAAACCATGGAGTTTGGCTTCATGGTATGCCCCATTTTCTCCTCTATGTTCCAGTTCCATTTTTTGCTTCCCACTGTGGCTGAGGCTTATTCTTGTGAACACCCACTTCTTCTGCTGAACATGAGTGCTGCCCCACAGGTGAGCTGTGCTCTGTGCTGAAGTCCTTTGTGCTTTGCCTTGAGGGAGCAGATGACAACATCAAGAATATTTATTCTGATCTCTGCTGCTTTCCATTAATTTTGTAACAAATTCCTACACTTTGACCATCTCTCTTTTGATACATGAGTTCTTTCTCAATAAGCATCTCAGTTAACTCACACGAATAAAACTCTAGACTATGCTCCCTTTTTGACATTCCATACAGGCTCAATTGTAGAGTTAATATATTCTAGGATCAAGCTGGACAGGATAAAATCACTCTATCCTATAGAGAGAAGAGCTCCTTTGACCTTCCTGTTTGGAAAATCAAAAAGTGAGCATAGTCTAGAATTTTATTCTTGCGAGGTAACTGAGATGCCTATTGGGAGAGAAGTCATGTATCAAAAGAGAGATGGTCAAAACCAAGAATTTATTACAAAAATAATAGAAACAACAGAAATCAGAATAACCTCTTCTTCTAGTTGTCATGTTAATAATAGCCAGGATAACCATGTAATAATACTTCGGGTTAAAAAAAAAAAAAACAAACCTGTATTAGTTGCTAATATTTTAAAATCAAGATATTTTATCCAGAATCTGGATTAGTGGCATCTTTTGAGAAAATTGACCAACATGGCAAAATAGGGCCTATATTTCTTCAGGTAATATCAGCTGCAGCTGTGGAAGCTGGCCTGTCAGACAGTCATGCCTTTCAGTTCAGCACTGTCTTTACTCATCTTTATTATGTCCCTAAATCCATGACCAGGGGTTCTTGTTAGTTATCCTCATATCTACTCTTTTGTTGTTTTATACCTGGCCCATGTCCTTCATGTATACATCGCTTGCTTATCTCCTGTGGGCATCTGAATTTGAGGACATGGGGCAGCTTCTTAGTCTACCTTTTTGGATGTGGTACTTTAAAAGTGTGCCATTCACTTTTGCTTTACATTTTATAATGATGTGCTACAAAACTTTATTCCTTGCCAGGATAAATCTGGGGTGCTTTGATTTCAGAGATATAAAGATTAAGGCATTTCAGATTATTGCCTTCAGAGTTGAGGGCTCAACAGAGTGTGAAAGAAATACATTTGGATGATACAAAACTCAATTCACCAGGTCATGTTTTCTTCATTGTTCTCACTGGATGCCTTAAAACACAGTGTCTTCCACTGGGTCAGGTGAACAAGGCCATTTCCAGGAAATGTGTTACATGCTGGGGAAAAGAATAAATTCCCAGAACTCACTCTTTATTTTATATTTTGAGATTAATTTTTTTATTTCTAGAGATGCAAATTTCTATAATACAAATTTCTTCACCATTTATATTATTGATTTGGAAATCTATCAGTGGACTTCATCTCTCAGAGGTCTGATGCATCCTATTATGTGGTTTGCTGGGAGAAATGGAATATAGACTTATGTATGTTTTCAGGATGCCTGTGGAGTTTCTGCTGTGTGCAAAGCATCATGGCCTTTGTGGTAAAAGGAAATGGACCCAAACCTCCTAGAGAGGAGCAACAAGTCTTGCTGGTGTCTGCAGAGCAGGCAGGGGTCTGACATTGCTGACTATTCATTAGCAGAGCTTCTTTTAGCATCACTGGCAGACAGAGTTTATTGAAGGACAATAGAAAAATGACAAATGACTTCTAGAACTGGCTGCCCTACTTGGAGTCAGCAATTGGCAAGGTGAAGGACGAAGGAAGAGGAATGAGCAGTGAGCACAGGCAGTGAGTATATACCAGCAAGGAGTTACCTCAACTAAACAGAATGTTTTAATATTTCTAATGATATTCCTGCTCATTCAGCCAAGAAAGCTTTTATTTACAACTTATAATGGCCCAATAAGAGAATTAATTTGCTACCTTTGCCACCACATTAAATGCAAACATCAGGAAGAATGGTGCTCAAAGCCAAGTATGAAATAATGATATATATGTTGGGAAAATGTGTCACACAGAAATAGCAAATAGCATTGTAGTGTATGGTAAGCATGCCTAGAAGAGCTGGGAGCTTAGAGCATGTGTTGACACGGCTTGTACAAAGCAGCCATTAGAAAGGTGCAGAGGTTCTACTGCAGATCCTAGGTCTGGGCAGTGCATGTCAGTGGGTCCTTTTCTCTTGTTAAGTTGGATAACTCTTGCAGGGTCTAAGTTTTTCCTCCCTGCCTCGCTTCCTTCCTTCCTTTCGTTTTTCTTATTTCTTATAAAATGTCTTAAAAATAATTTTGGGAACATAAAATATGTACATTTTATTCTTCTCTCATTTCCTACACTGAGCCATTATACTAATTCTGGTTAAATCCTTATGATAGTGCCCTTAATAGTTCTTCCCTCTGATTTTTCTTCTTTGATCTTCTTTAGTAAGTAGAGGCCAATACATTATTCCCAGTCAACTTTGCTATGGGGCTATCATTCAAGTTTGCAATAGTTTTCTCTTTAATCTCTATTACGGAAAACAAATTCCAGTGAGCCTTCTATTTGTACCTACATTCACTTTTTACTCTGCAATGGTCTGAATGTGTCCCTTTAAAATTCATATGTTGAAATCCTAACCTCCAAGATGATGGCATTAGGGTTGGCTTTTGGGAGGTAACAAGGTCCTGAGGGTGGAGTCATCATAAATGGGATTTGTTTTCTCAAGATATAGGAGCAAGGGAGCTTCTACCATGTGAGGATACAGCGAGAAGGCACCTCTGTGAGGAATGGTCCCTCACCACACATGGAATGTGCTGGCACCTTGATCTTGGACTTCTCAGCCTCTAGAACTTGGAGATATAAATTTCTGTTATTTATAAGCCACCCCATTTATGGTATTTTGACACATAATGGTGTCAAATGGTCTAAGACACATCCATTTCTAGATTTTCCTTTTTTCTCTAAGAATTTTCTAAATTTGGAAATTCAGAACTGCATCATACTTCTGGTTACTAAATATTCAACTGCAGAAAATACTATGATGGGAGACGTTGAATAATTCTCTAGTTAGAATTCATGGGCTGAGTATGGGATACACCCTGTACCAGGTATAACAGATATACCTGAGTGTATGTACTCAGTCCATCTCTAAACAGTTTATTAAGTAGCGTGAATTTGGTGAGATTTAAAAAATGAGTGGTTTTATTTTTTTCAGATCACCATATTTAAATATGTCTTATCCAATCTCTTTTTAAAAAACGTTGTCAACATCTCAAATTCCATAATGATACCAGAATGTTCTACCTCTAAAACATTCATTCTTGGCCTGCTGGTCATGGTGGTTCACACCTGTAATCCCAGCACTTTGGGAGGCCAAGGCGGGAAGATCATGAGGTCAAGTGATCGAGAACATTCTGGCCAATATGGTGAAACCCTGTCTCTACGAAAAATACCAAAAAATTAGCTGGGCATTGTGATGCATGCCTTTAGTCCCAGCTACTTGGGGGCTGAGGCAGGAGAATCGCTTGAACCCGGGAGGCGGAGGTTGCAGTGAGTTGAGGTCGCGCCACTGCACTCCAGCCTGATGACAGAGCACGACTCCATCTCAAAACAAACAAACAAACAAAACAAAACAAAACAAAACAAAACAAAACAAAAAACCCCATTCATTCTCTGATACCATTCAACGTTTGACTTAGGGCTGGAAGAACTAAGAGAGAGGAGGGACTGTGCCTTGCTCCTGGAACGTGCTGCCTACCTTCGTTTTCCTCATCCTCCTCCCCTTCCTAGGTCCCCACGCCTGTGTTGCAGAAAGGAGAAAAGCGATTGGAAGTGACAGTGTTTATTGTTTATCACTTGTCTAGCACTGGTTGGTGGCCACAGATTTCTCTCTGTTGCCTGCTCCAACATCTGTTAGGCCTGGAGTATGAGTACAAATGGAGGTCTAGATTTCTTCTGTCAAAATATAAGAAGTTATAAATCGGCCGGGCGCGGTGGCTCACGCCTGTAATCCCAGCACTTTGGGAGGTCGAGGTGGGCAGATCACAAGGTCAGGAGATTGAGAGCATCCTGGCTAACACAGTGAAACCACATCTCTACTAAAAATACAGAAAAATTAGCCGGGTGTGGTGACGGGCGCCTGTAGTCCCAGCTACTCTGGAGGCTGAGGCAGAAGAATGGCGTGAACCCAGGAGTACTCTGGAGGCTGAGGCAGAAGAATGGCGTGAACCCAGGAGGCCGAGCTTGCAGTGAACCGAGACTGCGCCACTGCACTCCAGCCTGGGCGACAGAGCCAGACTTTGTCTCAAAAAAAAAAAATAAAAATAAAAAAATAAAAGAAAGTTATAAATCAAGGTAACAAAGTATTGAATAAAATATATTCCATGCCCTTATTTTGATAGATATATATTCATAATGATCTGCAAGGTCAGGTTGGAGTTTAGACTTCTTGAACTTCTTGCATTTTTGTTATGTTAGCATGGTGGCATGGGATACACTGTCACTGCCTCTGCTTCCTTGTCTGTCTGTGGCCCAAGGCCTTCTGTCCTTCTCTCTCTAGCCCTAGGTCTGTCTTAGACTAACAGTGACCTCATACACCTATGTGTGGTCATCCTAGCTGACATTTTCAAGCTTCTTACCTCCTGCCATCAGCTGCAAACAGCTATCACTTGGCCACTCTTTGAGTATGAAATTTGCGCTTCTCAAGAGAATGGACCCAGGAAGAAGCCCAGGAGGATCTGGAAGCAGACTTGGGGCTGTCTGGAGAGATGATTCTGCAGTGCTGGGTACTTAGCACATGATTTAAAAGAGGATGCAGGTTTCAGATATGTATGTCCCCTTGTCTCTCAGGAGGGTAAGAATGAAGTCCTCTAGAGAGTAGATTTAAGGTAGTGGCCCCGGTTACCCAGTTTTGAGGGAGCAGCAATGGTGGCATCAGTGAGATCTTGAGGCATCTCTCTAGATGGCTTGCAAATATGGGAAATCTATTCCACCTTGCTGTCTTTTGTTATCAGTTATAACCTCCATGCTAGATACCCCTTCATGGCCTCTTGCTGCTGGAATTTTCTCACCTAAAGACCAATCTTCTTGGATGTGGTGCCAGCAAGATGCCTCTGTGGCACTCACTTCACCTATGGGATCCTCCTCTGGCTTCACAGTGCTAAATAGTAGAAAAGTAGGTGACTTCACTGTGCCTTCCGTCACTCTGCCAGCTCTCTCCACTTCTGTTTTCCTTGTTCAAATTAGTCACTGACATCAGATCAGCACAATGATTGCATAAATGAACCATCAACCCCAAACCTGACATTAGTCTGCTTTCTCACAGACATCTCTCAATCTTGATGAATGATTCTCTTGGACTTCTCCTGGCTTGGGCTCAGTAGAGGAGTCTTCTTATTCACCCCTCCATAAGGGAGGGAGAAGTGGGTAAGAGATAGCCCTGCCTTCATAGGCTAACAACTGCCTACTCAATGGTCCTCTGTCCCCCTTACCTTCTGCTCATGTAAACTGCATAATTGCAGTAGGATATGTGATAGCTGAGCTTATTTGTTTCTTAATAAACCCGATAGAGGCTGTTGACCCACAATTATTAGGTAGCTTATGTGCTTATGTTCTTGGCTTACAATCTCAGTTGTCCATTCCAGGGCCAATAAGCAAATCTCTCAATATCCTGATATGCATGCAAAAAATATGTATCTTCTATTAGAGTAGGTAACTTTGCCAATTAAAAAATGGACTATTTATCCAAATGTTTACCTTGATCTTTGCTTTTTGTGTACAGAAACGTTATTTTTACCTCACACTTACACAAATGCATAATTGTAATTTGGCTTTAAAATGTGTCCTGGGCCACATCCAAGTTAACAATTTAATTCCTTTTCTTCCTAGCCTCGCCGCATGCTTCTATGCCTCCATCTGTCACCGGGTAAGGAGAAGCACACACAGTATTCCCACAAAAACCAGATCCTCAAAAAATCTCCAAGGACGCTTGAGCATGCCTCTTTTTTTTTTCTTCAGAGACACACATGATAGATATTGCTCACTTGCCAAGCAACATTTCATGGGTAGCACTGAAGGTGATGCATAGCTTCTGGGGTGGTACTTTCACTCCATTCCCTTTTATTCAGGGGAAAGTTTCAAGATGCTGGTGAGGGAGCAGGAAGTGATTATGGAGATAAACTTGGATTCCCTCTATTTTATATTAAAAAGGAAAGCACTCACTAACATCATTTCAGTTATTGGTAATAAATCGCCTGCCACAAATTGCACAATTGATTGTGATACTAAAGTTGACAAGTAATTTCCTAGCTGATCTAAAGTAGAAAAAGCAATACACAGCAAGATGCTATAATGAAGGAAGAGGCTTTGATGCTTGGGAGATGCCTGAGAGGAATCCTAACTCATCGTAGACCCTGCATACAAGAATTGGGTCTTACAATTCACTTTCAAATTTGACAAGCGCTCATTAACTAATGGTTTACTTTTACATAGTTATGATACTTTCAGAAATATTTATGTGAAACAATGCTTGGATTGTATAATAAACACACATATCTGTGTGTGTTTGTATGCATGTAGGTGTGTGTATAAGGTACTTGGAATGACTGATGATTTTACCTATATTGTCACACTTACACTCAAAGTATCTGTGCAGGAGAGGGAAAATTAATTTCATTTCACAGATAAGAAAGCAGAGGCTCAGAAAATTTACTTAATCTGCCCAAAGTTCTGCATTTAAGAAGCAATGAAACTGTGTTGCAGCTCAGTACTTTCTAAATCCAAAATCAATTTTCTAATCACAATTTGCCTCTCTCCCTTTCTTCTTTACTTCCTTCCTTTACTTATCAAAAATGTTTGGAAGACCCGCTATGAATGCCAGGTATGTTTCTGCGTGCTGTGTATACAGCAGAAACTATCCAATGTTCCTGCCTGCCCTCCTGGAGCTTACTTCCTAATTAGAGGCAAATACTAATCAACCAAATATCATAAATAAATACATAATGTACCATCAAGTAAATAAATGCTCTAAAGCAAACTTTCAAAAGGAAAGGAGATTGAGAATGCAGGATGGAGGTAACAGGTAAGGGCAGGAGTAAGGTGTCATATTATATCTGGCGTCAGGGAAGTCTAAAAACTGACAGGCTTCCCAAGACTTTGGCAGGTTTATTGAAATATCTAAATTCTACCATTTCCCTGTAAACAATATGCATTTGTTAGCAGAAACCTTTAGTTGCTTTCTGCAATTTGTTTGCAGATAATGGTTATATTATATACCAATGTATGCATTGGCCCTAAGCATGAAAGAGAGAGAGAAAAAAAGAAAAGCTTGTGAGGTGTTTCTAGAAGCATGAGAAGATGTCTGAGTGCATTTAAAGAGCACATAGGTCCTTATATATCAAGTAGGTACAGATCCTGTGATTCTTGGGTGTAAAGGTTGGATGCCCCTTTAACTAGGACCAAGATTACATGTTTTTGGAAGGTGGAAGGAAATTTAATGGAGAGGAGAGAGTTGACGAGGAATTGGTTGGGAGGCATTAGTAAGGGCAAATTGCCAATGGAAGTAGGATGTTCCAACAACTGAAGGCACTTCATGTTTGTATTACTCAAGAAATGTAAAAAACTTGAAATAATTCAATTCTACAAGCAAATAAGAAGTGAGACATTTTACAAAGTACATCAGGATCCTGAATGAAAGGTTCCTTTTAAGAATAAATTGCAGCAGCCTAATTAACCAAATATTGCTAATTTCAGTTGCCTGCTCTTTTTTTCCAGCAATTTGGTTATCATTGCATTTATTTCAGCAATTTTCTTAATGACCTTCTCAGAATGATATTCTCAGATATAACAGTCTTCAAAAAATATGCTAAATCCATGTAAAAATGTTACAGTCTATTTCCTTCTTCACAGTTACAGATGAAACAGAATCACTTGGACTTTTACCCTTCCACCATCTTTGCAGGGGACTTAATGAGCTGGAAAGATAGAGTGACATGGAGAGAAATTACTCTGATAGGGGCAGAATATGGAGAAAGTCATGTTGTCTTGAAAGACAGCTGATTCAATTAATCCCACCAGCCATTTTACCAGCTCCATAGATCAGACATAAGGCCTAGCTGGACATTTCCTGGAAGTAAATGAGTGAGAACTTCAGTGTAGAAGGAGTCTGGGTGGGGGAAGTTCAGATAACTCTGGATCATTAATGACTTCATTAAATACTGCCATGGGAAAAACTACTTTTACTGAACATTTCTAAGCTCCTTGAGAAAAAAAGTTTGTTTCCAATGAGTTCTAACCTTTTGACATTTTCCACTTGAAGATACTTGACTCATATGTTTCCTACTAGCTGTCACATTGCTGTTAGTGAGTGCACAGTGATTCTGAGTGACTGCGCTGTGTTGTAGGATTTCATAAACTCAAGCAATCCTAACAGTACCAAGTGGAATTTGGTAGTTCTAGGAGACAAACTTATTGTGATGTTCCTTTCTTTTCCTTTTTTTTTTTTTTTTTGTTCAACTCTGGGTGAATACAGGTAAAATACTTAAAGTGTAAATGAGAATGTTGGCTCCATATGAGCAGAAATTATTTTTTGGTCTGTTTTATTTACTTGTGTATCACCAGTGTACATAATGGTGCCTGGCATATAGCAGAGTGACAATAACTTTATTTAAGTTGGACTTAAATAAATGAACAATGGAGCTGGTATCACCCAGCTTATAGTTTTAAAACTTACCATTCACAGATTTGGGAATACTGTTTTTTTCCCAACTTTTGGAAAGCAATCCCTTGACTCCATGATAATGTGGACTTTCCTGTTACATTTGAATGCTTAGTTGCATTGTGCTGTACAATTTTACTTTTCAAAACTAATGTTACACATATTTCACATTGGATTTTATATGAAATTGTAAGTTTCTGTTAGTTGCAGATCATATTTGACACCAAAACCTGTAGCTGATTTATGCTCTAATTGGGGATGATAGCTAAGCTTGTGGTTGAAGATGTCTTTCATTAACGAACTTTTAAATTGTGGTTGAAGATGTTTTCAATCATCCATCAGAAAATAGCATATTGGTTTTCCATGGTTTTCTTTTCATTTCTTCTGGAGTTACTTATTTTCATTGATTCATTAATTCAACTTATGCATATTGAGCATCTATTAAGTTGTGCAACACAGCTTACAGTGCAGGGAATGAAAACTGATTGTTGTAGACTATGAGATTTGGAGTTACAAGGGAGACAGAAAATAAAACTAACCATCATCCAAATCGTTATTATTATTCTGAGACCTTTCATTTATCTTTGCCCATATGCCACCATTGACATTATCTAGGATCAAATGGGACCTCTTAAAGAGCATTTGTTAGTTCTCAGCCATCCCACAGGATTCAGGGATGGCCTAGTTTAGTTTCTAGGGAAGGGATAAAGCAGCTGGTAGTTTTGCACGAAATACATTGTGACAAACTGTTTCAGCATGCTGGGGCTGGGGCTGAGAACCATGATTAAAATATCTAAGGGGAAACCAAATATGGAAGACAAATGCTGGAGATGATGCTACCAAAAGTTAGTTAACGAGGCCAAATTCAAGGAGAGAGCATGCTTACTCCTCTGCCAGAACCATGCTTCTAGAGACCTCACAGAAATCCCTCTGAGAATGGCACCTGACAGTGTGTAATCTAGACTATAAATTTGCTATAAATTTATGAACAGATTTTAGTAAATGTTTAAAATGCTAAACTTTTCACTAGGCATGTTGGGGAAGTAAAAGGTGTTTAAAATTCAATTTTTTAACCCAACTTCTTTACTTGTTACCTGGGAGAGACAGATAAACATATGGGAAACAACAGTGATAGAATAAGACGATTTAAATGTCTGGGCCTAAGAAAGAGAGAACTGCAAGAAAACAGAAAAGAAAAAAGTCATTCAGCTAAGATCTTTGGAAAGCCTTGGAGACCCAAGATAACCTTGATTTGAAATTCAAGAACAGAAAATAGAGTAAAATGTGGGGAGTGGGAAAGTGGGGAGAGAAATTTTCCCCATTAAGGGTAAATGTTTTAGGTTGAGTTCCCTAGACAAGAACTCATGTGCGGGTAATTTATTTGGGAAGTGATCTCAGGAAGCCCCTGTAGGAGAGTGGGGATTGAGCAGAGAAGGGCAGAAAATCAATAAAAGAAAACCAAATTTGCTCGAGCTTAAACAAGTTCCTGCTCTAGACAGCTAGAGCTCAATCCTATATAGAACACTGTTGCAGGAAGTCAGGGACCCCAAATGGAGGGACCGGCTGAAGCAATGGCAGAAGAACATAAATTGTGAAGATTTCATGGACATTTATTAGTTCCCCAAATTAATACTTTTATAATTTCTTACACCTGTCTTTACCGCAGTCTCTGAACATAAATTGTGATTATTTCATGGACATTTATCACTTCTCCCATCAATACTCTTGTGATTTCCTATGCCTGTCTTTAATCTCTTAACCCCATCATCTTCATAAACTGAGGATGTATGTTGCCTCAGGACCCTGTGATGATTGCATTAGCTGCACAAATTGTTTGTAGAGCATGTGTTTAAACAATATGAAACAGGGGCACCTTGAAAAAAGAGCAGGGTAACAGTGATGTTGAGGAAACAAGGAAGATAACCTTAAAGTCTGGCTGCCTCTGGGCCGGGCAGGACAGAGCCATATTTCTCTTATTACTGAAAATGGGTAAGAGAAATATCACTGAATTCTTTCCCCAGTAAGGAATATTAATAATTAACNGCAGTCTCTGAACATAAATTGTGATTATTTCATGGACATTTATCACTTCTCCCATCAATACTCTTGTGATTTCCTATGCCTGTCTTTAATCTCTTAACCCCATCATCTTCATAAACTGAGGATGTATGTTGCCTCAGGACCCTGTGATGATTGCATTAGCTGCACAAATTGTTTGTAGAGCATGTGTTTAAACAATATGAAACAGGGGCACCTTGAAAAAAGAGCAGGGTAACAGTGATGTTGAGGAAACAAGGAAGATAACCTTAAAGTCTGGCTGCCTCTGGGCCGGGCAGGACAGAGCCATATTTCTCTTATTACTGAAAATGGGTAAGAGAAATATCACTGAATTCTTTCCCCAGTAAGGAATATTAATAATTAACAGCCCTGGGAAAAGAATGCATTCCCAGGGCGGGGCCTCTAAAATGGCCGTCTTGGCAGTGTATGCCTTTATGCAGATGTAGATAGGGATGAAACACGCCCTAGTCTCCTGCAGCTCCCCCAGGCTTGCTAGGATTAGGAAATTGCAGCCTGGCAAATTCTAGTCAGACTGGTTCTTTTCTCTTGAACCGTGTTAAAATGCTTATCAACATTTAGAGAAATAGAAAAGAACCTACGTGAAATATTGGGGGCTTGTTTCCCCTGATAGAACACTCTTCAGAGGGGCAAGGAATCTGGGATATTTATCCTCCAGTACTTATCTGGCTAAGGGTTACTTCATGGAGGCATTAACTCTCCAGAATTCTAGCTGAGAGCAAGCCTGTGGGTAGAGAGTTACAGGCATGTGCAGCAGGATTAGTGACACACCCTAGGATGGCATGAATCATTGGGGTATTAGGCAGTGCTTCTACTCTTGGAAGCACATATGGAGACATAGTCCTGCACAGGTTTCCAGGCTTGACATTAAAAGCACTCTGATACTAACATGTTTTAGAAGTTGGAATTCACTACAATAAGTATAAAGAATACTCATCCAGCGGATGACATGAGGCAATATCAGACCTGAGGATGTTTAGGAAGCTTGGTTCCTTATGTCTCTCCATTTCCTCCTGAGAGAGGTATTAGAGGCAGTGGTCTTCTACCTCCCCAGAGTAAGGTCCTGTTGGCAGGGGCTAATCATAACTTTTATATGAGTAACTGCATTATTCTGTGTTCTGTGTTTTTTATGGGATAGTCAGTCTGCTGTGGTCACAAAAGAAGATGGAAGAGAGGCTCAGGAAAACAAAGTTTGTTATACTCACAGGTTTTAGAGATAGGAGGCACTGCCTGCCATGCAAAAGCACATGGAAACACACCAGAGTGCTCAGGAGGCAGAAGATAGAAGCAAGGGGAGAGATTGGGCCACTACCTTTACTGGTGTGTCCATGGGAAAGGCAAGGCAAGGCAAGGGAGGGTAAACAATTTAGGATTGGCTAGTTTGAATAATTTGGAGCTCAATGCTATAGGGGTGGTCCTTAGTTGCCTGATCCCTGGCCCTTGGATAATTAGAGCAGAACATTACCACAGACATAGGAGATGTGTCTCTGGATTGTTTAGTTTGCATATCAAAGGCATGATTCGGGCTTAGTCTTTTGCTGTCTCTAAGAACTGGCCTAGCCCTGGAGGGGCACTTTCTCCCCATCCAGAAAGATTTTTTCTCTATTTTTAAAAAGATGTGTAAACATCATTATATATAGAAAAAATTATATATACAGTACCATCTGAAACTCCAGATATTACCTTATTTGGTTGCAAAAATTGCACACCTGGACTTAACATCTGGGTTCTGGATATAATTTCTTACTATGTCTTTAGCACTCTCTTATATTGTTCATAGGTTATGTAAGGATGACCAGCTGTCACACAAGAGCAGTTGCTTTGCAAGTATAAAAATGATGACCTGTCTATGAACAAGAGGCACCATTTGTCTATGGGATGGTGAGGCCTTATAAGGATTCATTCCAACAGGCAAATGTCCCCACAAAGGAGGTTTGCACAGTGGCCTATAATAGGATGCATAGGGAGCAGAGAAATCTTGAAAGAAAAGATCACTTTCAGTGGCACTAGCATTAGGGCCTTTATTAACAAAGATGTCACGGAGGCTTCTCAGCAGAAATCTTGTCATCAGGAAGGAGAGACAGAGATGAAGCAGAAATATGGCAGCCTCAGAGTGCCTGTGGAGAGAATCCCACTCACAAGCATATGTGAGTTCCCTTAGAAACTCCTATATTTATTTGGGAAGGATTTGGAGGTTGGGTCTGTGTTGGTGTGGGTGGGGGAAGCGAGTAGGGTTGAGAAGGTGGAAGATGGAGAAATGCTACCTAAAGCCACACAAGGGTAGGCTGCCTGAGCCTCTCAAAATTGGTCTAATTTCATGTAGTATTCAAATAAATGACCCAAGTCCTCTCCATCCAATGAATGGAGAGGGGCCCACTATTCCTCAAAATAATCCTCAATATAGCAATAATAATAGTTATAACACCAGCACCATAAAAATTGTTCCAAACATTTTTATACCCTCTCTGCATACATTATCTCATAAATTCTCACAATCACTCCTTTGAGCCAATTCTATTACTATTTCCATTTTAGGGGTAAGGAAACTGAAGTATAAAGAGGTCAAGCGCATCTCTAAAACCACACTGTTGATTGATGGCAGGACTGAGAGCTGAAGCCAAGCCTTGACATCTATGCTCTGCCTTTTGGCTCTCAGTAGATTCTCTCTGTCCATTCTTGATCTCATTTCTTTTGATCAGCCCTTTTTGCCACACCCTGGCTATTATCACCCTTATACATTTCTTAATTTTCTTAAAATGCCATTGACATCAAAAGGCAGTTCTGTGTCAGAGAGTGTTACCAAAGGTTGGGAGACTAGGGGAAGGGACGCCAGCACAGCAAAAGCACCAAGTTAAGACTTAGTATTAGACAGCACTGTGCTAAAATTCCATTGGCTGTTCTCTATCATGAGAAGTTTCTCTAGACCATTTCCCCATCTCAGTCAGTCCTTTTCCCCTCTTTCTTTAGATTCTTCCTTATACAGATTAGCTTCTAAGTTCTAAACCAAGCAGTGGGCCTGTCTTTGAATATCCAGATGTTTATTTAGGATATGTCAATTTTAAGATGTACATTAGGTTATATTCAAAATCTCTGTGTTTCCTATCTCTCCTCTTCTGTTATCCATCTATGTAGTTCTCTAGCTTCTGGCATCTGTATCACAGTGCTAATATTGATTCCCATTGATCAATTACTGAGACTAACGGCTAAAATAGGGATTCTTTTTTTTTAAGAATTGGCTTCCTTAGATTGGAACATAGTGTAGTCATCAAGATCTGGGTTAAAATTTTAGTTCCTCTGTCTATTAATTGAATTATTATGAATTATTCATATAAATGAATGAATCATTTATTCACAAATAAATGAATTATTACCTTTTTGAGCTTTGGATTCCTCAGATCAATGATAGACATAGTGATCAGATGATGCATGTGTAAGGTCCTAGCATAGTCCCTGACACATAGAAAAGCACTCAGTAATGCTAATCCCTTCCTTCCCATTCTTCTATTTCTTTTCTTTTACTACGACAATAATTATAAATTGATCAAGCTAGTAAATTTTCTTACTAATGTAAGAAATGGCTTACATCAGGTGCAAACCCTAAAACAAACAGCCAGTAGGGTTAGTAACAAGAGTTATATCTGAGTGATGACATGGAACATATGCAAGGATAATACTGCATGTTTGAACCAACATTCCTGAAGACAAACAGGCTTTTTTTTTTTCTTTTTAGAAATGGCACTGGAAAAGGGTATAAATACTCCTTTTGTCTTCTGTCCTTTAAATTTATGGATTATTTCTTTTCAAAATGTTGGGAAAACTTTCAGTAAGGCTGAATAGAAACTAGAAGGTTTTCTGTCCTGGTTACAGGCTCACTTCAATAAGTAAAATATACAATAAGTAAGTAAAATGTGCAGTATAATAATCAAAGTTTTGAATTTCACTCAAAGTTAATTTCTTCCACCTTCCAGTTGGGGTAATCTTCATTCTGGTGGGCCTGCAGCAGGGATTGGGGTATGAGGGACTTTTCTACTTCCCATCTTGTTTGCCACCTGCCATTAGAATTTCTCTGACTTCTTTAAGTTTTTTGTTGGTGGGGGAGAAGAAGTCTATGGCTGATAAAATGTAACTTTGTGATAGTATCTTCCAGGAGTTTCACCTTTCCAAGCCTGATTCTTCATCTCATTAGATACTTCTGTGTCTGTGATAGGCTCTTTGGGTCCTTTCAATTTTTTTTTTAACAAATTTATTTTAATTGACAAAATTTATATATATTTATTCTGTATAACATTTTGTTTTGAAATATGTATATGTTGTGAAGTGGCTAAATCGAGTGGCATTAAGATATGTACTCCCTCACATTCTTATCAATTTTGTGTGTATAGTGAGAACATTTAAAACCTATTCCCTTAACAATTTCCAAGAATATGATACATTGTTATCAACTACACTCACTATATTAGTCTGTTCTCATGCTGCTAATAAAGACATACCCAAGCCTGGGTAATTTATAAAGGAAAGAAGTTTAATTGACCCACAGTTCCACATGGCTGCAGAGGCCTCACAATCACGGTGGAAGAGCAAGGGATGTCTTACATGGTGGTCGGCAATAGAGAGGCAAGGAAACTACCCTTTATAAAACCATCACATCTCATGAGACTTATTCACTATCACGCAAACAGCACGGAAAAGACCCACCCCCATGATTCGGTTACCTCCCACTGGGTCCCTCCCATGACATGTGGGAATTGTGGGAGCTACAATTCAAGATGAGATTTGGGTGGGGACACAGACAAACCATATCAGTCACCGGGCTGTAGAATATATCTCTTAAGCTTATTTCTCCTGTCTTATTGAAAATTTGTGTCTTTTGACCAATATCTCGCTGCCCTCCTCTTGCTGTATGCATTGCAGTCCTCCTGCCATGCCTGTGCAGATTCCTTCCTTGGCCCCTGGCATCCAGCTGTTTCTGTTCAGTCCCTGGAGTATATTTCCCACAGCAGTATTCTTACACAAGGATTCACGACAGTTCCAGGTTGCTCCCTGCTTCACGACACACATTTAGTCCCAGGGAGAAAACACATTACTCCTCCAGAATTGGTTTCACCGCAGTTTGCTCTCCAATGTCATCTCTTTATCATGCAGCCATGGCCTCTTAGCAGCCTCTTGCGTGTAGACTTTTTCATCAGCTACAAGAGAAATAGATCAGGCTAAACTCTCTTTGAGTGTTTCTCTTAAAACTCCCTTCCACTCATCTCCCAACTAGATAAAGGACAGAGAAAATGCCACAACAAATGTCCTCTAGTAACATGCTCTGTGGAAATTCACCACCTCTGCCCATTTTTGGATTCCTCCTTTTACTCACTTTGGGTTTGTAAGGTTAGAGATAAAACTACCTTTGTTCCTTTTGCATGCACTGTGCACCCAGCACTCTTGGGGATGCTATTGCCATGCAAGGTTTATTTGGTAGGTTTGGGTTGCAGCATGATTTGTGTCTTTCTAACAAGTTCCCAAGTGATGCTCTTGTTGCTGCTCCATGCAACACATTGGTTTCTATTCAAGAAAACATGCTTTTAAGACCTGAGGGCCTTTTAGTACTTGTTCATTTATTTCCACTTTTAGGTCACAGTCAAAACTGTGACAGAAAGAGTTTCATGTCACTGTCCTGTGAAATGTTGACTGGCGAGACAATGGTCAGGAAAGCCTTCAAGCGTGTTATCATATTGGATGAAGTTTCTTTTCTAGCTTCTCTGTCAGTCTGTCAGTTAAATTTACTGTGTGCCTACTCTGATTCAAGAACTTTTCTAGAAGCTAGACATTCTTCTGTGCTTGGATATTTAGACAGGGTTTTAGCACATTCTTTTAACGCTCCACTCCTTTTTAGAATATCAGCACCAAATATTGGAGAACTGGTAGCCAATGACCTTCCTGATTCAGTATCACTCACAGAAGTGTGAAATGTGGTTAAGGGCATCTTGAAATTCATAAATACAAATTTAATCATGGATCAAAATCTGTATCTGACCTGTGAAACATACTGAGAAAGTTTGCTTATCTAAATCACTAGGTGAGTATCTTGAGGACGCAAGGACTATGCTGCATTGTTAAGGATCAAACATGAGTGGCTCTAGAATAAAGAAATAAAGAATAAATAAATAAATCAGTATAAAAGAATACACATATATACGTATATATGTGTATATGTAATATGTATATACACATATATACGTATGTGTGTGTGTGTATGTGTGTGTGTGTGTGTGTGCATATATATATAGTGGCAATCTGTATAGGGCCCTGTGCTATGCAGGGCTTCTAAGAAACATGAAGCATCTCTGTCTCCAGAGAGTTTACGGTTTATTTTTTGGGAGAGAATTTACTCCCTTTCATCCTGGAATTACAACCAAGAGTAAGGCTAACTTTAAAAGAGGTTAAGTGTTCCTGAGTTTGAGAGAGTTGGTAATGGTTGGGATAATGTACTCCTCCATTGACTCTCATCCTGTGCCTTGAGGTGGAGAGGATATAAGTGGATCTGGTGTTTTTTCCTTTTCAAGCTAAGGAAAGAAGGAGGTCAGTGCGGGGAATGATGAGAGAATCATCTATACGATTCTAAGGAGCATCAGATAAGGAGGCACTACCACTTTACTCAACTATTGGACCTGTGCTTCATGAGAAAACCTTCTAACTGGCCAATTTATTATTAAAACATAAGTAAAGAGAATTAGGCAGAGATGGCATGGTGAGAAATTACTAAGCAGAGAGGAAATCAGGACACATCCCATGTCTAACGCTCAGTTTAAATAAGTTATGAAAGAGACACTTCCACCTCCTATGCCTGGCTATTGAGGGTAGTGACACAGGAGGCTACAGTTTTTCTAAAACCAGTGCTTTATGGGGGAAAAGGGGACTCATGAGTCAGAGGCATGTTGCTTGAACCCGCTAGCTGGAGAACAGCTGGAAGAAGTGGTCACCTCTTACAAGGAACTACCAACATCAAGGGGAGCTGCCTGGGTCTGTTAGAGTCAGCAACCACACCATCGTAACTCTCATGTAGCAGCAACTATCATGTTCATCAAGGGGATGACTACTTGCTCAGTGAAGTGAGATGTTTGCCCTCTTCTTCTTCCTCACTGCTATTGACTAAATCAATATCTTCATATCTTCCCCAAATTCATACATTAAAACCTAACCTCCAATGGGACAATATTAGGAGGTTGGTTTTTGGAAGTGATTAGGTCATGAGCATGGAGCCCTCATAAATGGATTTGTGCCTTTATAAAACAGACCCCGGAGCACTTGCCTCCCTTTCACCATGTGAAGATGCAGAGAATATGCCACCTCTGAATCAGGAAATGGGCTCTCACCAGACATCAAATCTAGTAGAACTTTTATCTCAGACATCCTAGCTTTCAGAACTGTTGTTTAAAGCCACCAGTTGATGATATTCTGTTATAGCAGCCTAAACACAGTAAGACACTCTCCACCAAGAAAGAGGAGCTGATGTTCTGAAGACAATGAGAAAGGGGAAGTAAAGAGCAGGGCATGCTGCTCTACCACCTTCCCCCAAGTGAGATGAATCAAGGGGAGATGCAGTCAGAACATGGAGCAGGAGGAAACTCAGTCTCATGTTCAAGATCAAAGTTTGAAAATTATTGGTACTATTTTAAATATCCAAATGAGGCAGTTCTAAATCAGAAAGGAGCAGACAAGTTGTGGACACTTTAAGGAGGCCTCTTCTTCTTTATGGGATCTCATACAACACAGGTAGAGACAGTTAACGGAAACCATAAGTTTTATGTTGATTTGAGAATTCATAATATAACTGTTATACATGTATGATGTGATATCCACACAGTTTAGCATATTCAAAGTGCTGTTTGAATGTTGGAGATACTGAGCAGTAGAAAGTGCAAAATGGATACATTGAACAATTTTGTAATGAGAAAATAGAAATTCAATGTAACATCTTGCCTCTGCACCACACACACGCACTCACGCACACACACACACCCAGAGTTTCTCTCTCTTCTTTTACACTTGAACACATGGATTAACACTTCTTTTCATATAATTCATATAATTCCATGTGAATTATATGAAAGAACTTCCTATAGAAAGGATTTTAGGTCACACATAAAGGACAAATTCATTTTGCATCTTAGCTAACAGAATACTACACGTTTTTCCAATTCTGCACTTGCTCTATCATGAAAAAGAGTGCCTTTTAAAACCATGACTTCTATTTTGTGTTTTTACAAAATACTTTCACTTATCTGTTGTCTATGTTTGTATTAAACTTGCTCTGTGAATAGATTTTGCAGAGCCACATATATAACAGCTAAGACTAGTGACTCATACAGATTCATGTCTGAATAGGAACTTGATAAGAGCTGATTGGTGATGACAAGACCATGTCAATGAACTCAGAGAAAGCTTAGGAGCCAGGACAGAAATTATGCTTATGGTCAGTGACACTTTTCTCTGAAGTTTAGTAAACTATGCAATGAATATTTCATCCCTAGGATTTGAGTCTGGAATTGGGATTTTGGTTGAAGATTACAGTGGGGGCTCCGTAACTCTTGTCTTCTGGTGAGGACACAAAGTTTCTTTAAGAAGTTCCTTGAATAACCAGAGTATTTTGGAATGCCTGAAACTTTGACTGCTCAGGAATATTCAAGGCCACAAGTATTTTTCATGTACCATATGTTAAACATTACATTTTCTAGGTTACATATAAGTGAAAGACATATTTTCTACTTTCAAAGAATTATAGACTCTTAGAGAGAATGATACACACATGCCTGTACTCAGAGACAAAAACAGTAGCAAAGTTAGCATTTTCCTCAATAAGGCCCGTAGAATCCTAGCACTGAGAGATAGGAAAAACAAAACCAAATTAAAACTTGGTAGTCCGTGGAACACCTTTTGAGAACTACTGAGGGAAATAATTGGATGCTGTGCACTAAGTGGTAAAGTTAGTATTACAGACAGAAGTATAGGAAGGAAGAGGGGAAAGAAAGAATTAGGACCTGGAGAAATCAGGGAGGGTTTTGTGCAAGAGATGTGGTTTAAGCTAGGCTTGGAAAGATGGGTAGAATTTGGAGAGGAGGGAAGGAAGAAGGTGTCTCAGACAGTCAGATGGCACAATGTCTCAGGCAAGTCAGAAATAAAATTAAGATCCAGGTATACAAAGGAGCTCTGTAAGAGTGGGGGTTTGTGGTGAAGAACCTCTGAGATATGGGATGGATGTAAAATGAAGGATAAACAGGCTGTACAGTAAAAGGGTGTGAGTGCCAGGCAGAAGCATCCGGCAAGATTAAAAATGTCATTTAAAATTATTTCAATTAAATTTCTTTTTGAATAATCTTAATGTATTTTATTATTTGGGTGTCTAGTGTTCTTTCAGATGTTAACATATGCCTCCTGAAAAGTTGTACAATGACCATACGAAGTGAGATAATAGGTTTCTTTACTCTGGAATGTTCCAGTCTTTTATACTAAACAACACTGCTTTTTAAAAGGGGGGAATATAATATTTCATTAAAGAACTCCCATCCTACTTTTTTGTTTCTGTGAAAAAACACTTGTTGACATTTATCACTTTCTGGAATTTAATTTGGGAAATGCTCTACTGGATATTTACCAGCTATTCTCTGCAGATTTGTAGTCCTGGCTTCGTTAATTTGGGCAACAGGGAGGAACAGGTGAGAATTATCCTTCTTTGGAGTGACTTTGTTTCTTTGTCAAATAATATAAATATTAGAAAATGAGATGGTCAATTTTTATTGAAACTGATGTTCAATAAAAATTACTGTAGACCAAAATTTGCTGACATTTGTGACCACATACCAAGTTGAAAATTAGTCTTTAAGAAGAAAACAACATCCAATTCTCCAATTTTAATTAATAATCTGAGTTATAGTAAGCTATTAAGATTTCTACATTAATTTGCTGAATTTTATTACTATTACTAGTGTTAGAAATTTTTATGTTTGCTGGCCTTTTGCGTTTTAAAGAATTATATATTTTAGAATAGTTTTTGATTTACAGAAACATTGCAAAGACAGTACAAGGAGTTTCCATAAAACCAACACCCAGTTTTTCCTAATATCAACATGTTAAAATTAGTGTGGTACATTTGTCACAGTTAATGAACCAATACTGACAAATTATTATTAATTAAAGTCCATATTTTATTCAGATTTCCTTAGGATTCATCTACTGTCTTTTTTTCTGTTCCTGGATCTCATCTAGGTTAAATATTGCATTCATTTTCTCAGGCTTTTCTTGGTTTTGGTGATCTTTTTAGTCGTGGAGAGTGCTGATCGGGTTTTTTAAGAATGTTCAGTTGGAATTTGTTCAATATTTTCTCCACAATTAGATTATGGTTATGTGTTTTGGAAAGGAAGATAACAGAAGTAATGCTTCATTTTTATATCATTCTATAAAGAGTACATGCTATCAACATGACTTTTCATTGTTGAAGTTAAACTTGATCTTTGGATGAGGTGCTGCTTGCTAGGTTTCTCCACTGTATAATTACTCTTTTTCCCTACTTTCCACACTGTACTCTTTGGAAAGAAGTCATTCAGCTCACATTTACCACATGAAGAGTTATGCTTTACCTCCTTGAGAGTGAAGTGTCTACATACAGCATTTGAAATTCTTCTCATGGAAGATTTTGCTTAGTCCTTATTTATATTCAATCATTTATTTATATCAGTGTGGCCTCATAGGTATTTATTTTATACCTTGATTTATAATCTAATACTACTTTATTTTGTTGCTCAAATTGTTCCAGCTTCGGTCATTGAAAACCCAATTGGTTCTTCAGTCCCATTGACATACTCATATTGAGGTCTTTTTTTTTTTTTTTTCTTTCTGTTTTTGAGTACTTTCTAGCAATGTAAGATGATCCAGGCTCATGTTGTGTTTTTTTCTGCCCCAGTGCTAGAATTAGCTGTTCCTCCAAGGAGCTCTGGTTCATTTTGTTGAAAAATGGTATTAGCAATATTTGGGAGCCAAGAGAGCTAAGTGTGTTCACTGCTCTGGGGATGTCATTGTTTCTAGGACCTCTCAGCTGACAGAGCAAGGAAATATATGTGGGTATGCTACCCTGTGTATTTCCACATCTACAAATATTTCCATATGCAACCATTTGTATCTGAATCAAGCTAAACATGAATTCGTACTGGTGCCCACGACTCTAATCCATTACCACGTGGATAAGTCTAGTCTCCTTCCCTTGCTTATTTCTAAATTCCCACTCTTAACAATAAGAAACTTGGCTCCCATCATCCATCATCTGTTTACCTAATATTTCAAATCTCATATACATGTATAGCAATTGTAACATACATTTTAAAAGTTTTAATGTTTTGGATACATAGTAGGTATGTATATATTAAGATATGAGATATTTTGATATAGGCATAAAATGTGTAATAATCACATCAATGTAAATGAGCTGTCCATCACCTGAAGCATTTATCATTTCTTTGTGTTATAAACATTTCAATTGTATTCTCTAAGTTATTGTAAAATATGTAACAATGTATTGATGACTGTAGTCACCCTACTGTGCTATCAAAAATTAGATCTTATTCATTACATCTAACTATATTTTTGTACTTATTGACCATCCAAATTTTCCCCAACCCCACTACTATTTCCAGCCACTGGTAACCATTATTCTACTCTCTGTCTCCATGAGTACAATTGTTTTAATATTTAGCTTCCATAAATGAGTTATAATATGTGAAGCTTATCTTTCTGTGTCAGCTTATTTCAGTTAACAAAATGTCTTCCAGTTCCATTCATGTCATAAGTGACAGGATCTCATTCTTTTTTATGGCTGACCAGTACTCCATTGTGTGTATGTGCAACGTTTTCTTTATCCAGTCGTCTGTTGACGAACACAATGGGTTGCTTCCAGATCTTTGCTATTGTGAATAGTGCTACAATGAACATGGGAGTGCAGATACCTCTTTGATATACAGATTTCCTTTCTTTTGTTTATACACCTAGCACAGAGATTGCTACATCTATATGGTAGTTCCATAACAGTTTTAGTCTTTTAGGGAACCTCCACACTGTTCTCTATAGTGGTTGCACTAATGGTTCCCTCTGCTTTGTGGTATTACTCGAGAAGTCTTTGCTCAGACCAATGTCCTAGAGATTTTCCCCTATGTTTTCTTGTAGAATTTCATAGTTTGAGGTCTTAGATTTGTCTTTAATTCATTTGTATTTTATTTTTGTATAAATAAAATCCAATAATAAAATAAAATGATATAATAAAATACAGGGTGAGAGATATGGGTTTAATTTTATTCTTCTGCTTATGGATATTCAGTTTTCTTGGCACCATTAATTAAGAAGACTATTTTTGCTCCAGTGTATGTTTTTCACACATTTGTTGAAAATGAGCTCATTGTAGACATATGGATTTATTTCTGGGTTTTGTATTCTGTTCCATTGGTCTATATGTCTATGTTTTTGCCAGTACCATGCTGTTTTGGGTACTATAGCTCTGTAGTATCATTTGAAATTACGTGATGTGATTCCTCCAGTTTTATTCTTTTTGCTTAGGATGGCTTTGACTATTCTGGGTCTTTTGTGGTTCCAGATAAATTTTAGAATTGCTTTTTCTACTTCTGTAAAAAATGTCATTAGTATTTTGATAGGGATTGCATTGCATCTGTAGATTGCTTTGGCTAGACATTTTAACAATGTTGATTCTTCCAACCCATGAACATAAAACATGTTTTTATTTTTGTGTGTGTCCTCTTCAATTTCTTGCATCAATATTTTGTAGTTTTCATTGTGGAGATCTTTCACTTTTTTCGTTAAGTTTATTTCTAGGGTTTTATTTTATTTGTAGTTATTGTAAATGAGATTACTTCCTTGATTTATTTTTCAGATTGTTCACTGTTGGCATATAGAAATAATACAAATTTTGTACGTTGATTTTATCCTTCAACTTTGCTGAATTTGTTTATCAGTTCTTACAAGTTTTGGTGGAGTCTTTAGGTTTTTCCAAATGTAAGATCGTATCATCTGCAGACAAGGATAATTTGACTTCTTTTCCAATTTGGATACATTTTATTTTTTTCTCTTATCTGATTGCTTTAGCTAGGACTTCTAGTACTATGTTGAATAACTATGGTGAAAGAAGGCATCCTTGTCTTGTTTCATATCTTAGAGGAAAGATCTTCCTCTAATGTTTTCATTTTTGTCTTGCCTCTTAACTTTGAAATTGCATAAGTACCCATCCTCAGAAAGAATATTTATCATTTATTTCTTTCAGTTACAATTCTTTATTATTGTACTGGAGTCCAGATAGTATGGTGGTAATATGTGGGAGAGGGAGAAGATTCCATTATATTATTATTACATCTCAGCCTTTCGATGAGTCTGGGTCTCTGCACTGTGACCTTTGCAATGTTTCCCTAAGGGTATATCCTCCCAACCACCACCATCTACATCTGTAGTGCTCCTGATCTAGTTAGTTCGTTGGAGTCCTGTTGTTTGTTTTTTCCCCTTGGTTGAGACAGAAGTATTAGAAGGGCCAGTGTGGGAGCAATGTCCTTTTCTTAATTGAGATAATGCTCTGGCAAAGGCTTTACCCATGGAAAGCAGGCCTCTGTGGTGGAGAAGGCTCTGGGCACACTGAACAGTGATTATTCTACTTCTGTCCTCTGCTTGCCAGATCCATGGGAGGATATTTCTGAATTCTTCATGGTGAGAATCTGCTGGAATTCCTGGAGGTAAAACCCAGGAATTAAAGTGTGGGAGTCCTCCTAAGACAGTGGTCCCTTGGTCTTTCTTCCTCTCATGCAAGTGCCCACTTTGCCTCCAGCAGCTTATCAAAATTACCATGTAAATATTCTTACCAGTTTATGGCTTCAGTGACTTCTGCTGCAGATGAGCAGATCTTTGGTAGTTTCAATTACCATTACTTGTTATTTTAGAATAATACATGGTTAAAACCAGAAGGTACTGGAAAAATTCTCTAGTTTAGGAATCGTAAGTAATGTGAGGGCTAAGTTTGACTTTCAGAGGTTTGTTTATAACCATGTTTTAAAATTATTTTTAATTTGAATGCCTATTGAGGAGGAATGAAAATCCAGTTCCTCATAGTTCCCACTACTCCCTGTTGAATTACATAATTATTTGGCTTCCCACATTTGTTTCCCACATCAGTTTTTCAGCTCCTGAAAAACTTTTAATTTTGATTCCCCTGATTTAATCCACCCCTCTGATTTAATGGAGAGACAAATGAGTTCCAGAGGGATAATGTAAAGGCTCCAGAGTTGTGACCAAACTAGAAATAAGATCTGGGACTTCTGATTCCTAGACCAATATTATTCTCATAACACCATGGTGTCGGCCTTAGCTGGCATTGCATAGATCAAGCTTCTCTTTAATGGAAATTAACTGAAGGGCCTAACGTTGATCAGTCATCTTATGATTCATATCAATGAGTGTGTAAGTTTTAGAAGACAAAATTATCCCCACTATTGAAAATCAAAACAAACAAACATAGTTAAGGTATGTGGCAATATCCATTTTCCCTCTTTTAAAAAAACAATATAGAAAGGTCAATTTAGGAAACTATCAAGAAACTTTTTTCCTTATTAATTTGACATATATATGAAACTAACACAGTAACTTGAGCACATAATTTCAAAACCTGTTTCTGAGAGTTTCAATTCACAGCTTGTTCTTGTCCTGTCTTTAAAAGAGAGAGTAAAGCTAAAATTATCTGTGTGGGACTAGAGCATTGTAATTGGAAACTATTCTGATAGTAGGCATGGTAACAACAATGAAATTATTTCTACAAAATGCAAGAGGTAGAAATGTGATATAATTAATTTTGAATACTCCAGATATGGTAAACTGGATGCATTGTGAAACATATATACCGAGAAAAGGTGGGGGAGTTGAGGTTTATTTAAAAATCGAATGAGTATTTTAAAGGTAAATTGTATTTTTAAATAAGATTTCACTCTATCTTCTCTCACAAAATCAAGGAAATAAGACACAGTAGTTACCTGAACCTGACTCACTGTTAGCTCAGTGGGAGGTTTTAATTAGGAGCTTTTTCAGTGAAAATGAGAAAAAGAAAGTAACAGTCTCATCCCTTGACAGTCATAAGAATAGGCAAACTTTCTGCAGAATGTTTGGTTACTCTCTATGGAGCACAAACAGAATATGCAGTTTAAAAATTCAGTCTTATGGCAAGAACACCGCAAGCCTTCAGGTTTCTGTGATTTGCAATCTGTAGTGTGCCTAATAATCATGAGGGCTTCTTGCTGCAGCAACAGGGTTACTATAACAAAATTAATGGGACCAGGGTCTGGGACCTGCATCACAGGAGAGCTGATGCTGGTGATCTGTTGACCACATTCTGTAAAAGCATCTTGCATTTCATAGGAATTTCAGAATATTTAACTTTCCTTGCTCTCTCTTTCTAGTTCCTTATACTAAGTTTCATTTCAGGAGCGGAAAGTAATAAAAATAGATAACTATAATAATAACTCAAAAGACTTTGAAAACCTGAACCTTGCCTTCATGGTGCTCACAATTTACTTTGCAGATGTAATACCATTAATAATTGACATAGGAAAGGATGGATTGAAGAGTAAGGAGAGAAGGGAGGATGTTTTAGAGCAGGAGGAAGTCACAAAGCCCTTAATGGAAGGGCTGGATGTGGCAAGTTAATAAATGCATCGCATTCTCAAGTTTGGGATACAGAGGTACCAGAGTTAAATCCTGGTTTTCCACATCATAGCTACGTGAACTAGGACACATTGTTTTATATCTGTGAGTCTCAGCTTCCACCTTTCTAAAAAGTAATACAAATAGGTAAATTTTCAATAACATGGCCGGGCACGGTGGCTCACGCCTGTAATCCCAGCAATTTGGGAGGCCGAGGCGGGCGGATCACAAGGTCAGGAGATGGAGACCACGGTGAAACCTCGTCTCTACTAAAACTACAAAAAAAAAAAAAATTAGCCGGGCGCCGTGGCGGGTGCCTGTAGTCCCAGCTACTCAGGAGGCTGAGGCAGGAGAATGGCGTGATCCCGGGAGGCGGAGCTTGGAGTGAGCTGAGATGGTGCCACTGCACTCCAGCCTGGGGGACAGAGCGAGACTCCGTCTCAAAAAAAGAAAAAAAAAAAAAAAAAAAAACATGGAAAATCACTTTGCACAATGCCTGATGCATAGTTAATTGTTCAATAAATAGCTATTTTTTTATCCTTGAAAGAAAAATTGTGTATATAAATTAGAGGGAAATATACTGAAAGTGAAGCCTTGAAGTTAAGTTCTCTGTGCCCACCCAGTTAGTTTAGTGGTCCTGGGAAAGGAACTCTGATGTCTTGACTTCCAGTTCAGTGTTCATTCCCAAACTTACACAGTTTTATGGATAACTAGAAGTACTTGCTAACGAATAAGATCCCTGGGCCCAGTTCTAGGGGTTCTGAATCAGAATCGCCAGGGCAGAGTCCAGGACACTTAATCTTAATAAGCACCTCATGTGAGTCTCAGGTTAAGGTACCAGGCAGGGAGCATCTCCAGCATGGAAAATAACTAAACCAAAGCTATAAAAATGAGAACAACAACAACAACGGCAGATTTATGGAAAAGATCATGAGCATTACTAAAGTAGAGGTACATATTTATTACTTATTCATTCAATAAATTTTTTTTTTTGTCACCTTCTGTGTGCCAGATATTGCCCTAGGTCAGTGGCTCTCAAGTGGGTTAAATTTGCATTTTAGAAGACATTTATCAATATATAGAGACATTTTTGGTTTTTACATCTGGGGGTTGCTACTGCTATCTAATGGGTAGATGCCATGTATACTTCTAAACACTCTACAGTGTATAGGAAAGCACCCCTTCCCTCCAGAAATTAAAAATGTGGTCCAAAATATCAATGGTGCTAAGGTTGAGAAACTGTATTCCAGGTATCAGTGACAAAGAAGACAAATAAGATTCGTATCCTAACAAAATGTATATTTTTATAATTGGAACATGTTTGGCAATAGGAAGGCAATAATAGGAACAGAGCAATACAGGTAAGAGAGAACATTTATAAGGATACTATCCCAATATAAATTGGCCTATGACTGAGTCTTATGAAGAGAGAAGACTAGGATGGAAGGTGACTACAGGGTCTGGTAGAAGATGGACAAACCAAAGGGAAGATCAGAGAAAACATGGAACTGGGGAAAAGTTTGCTTTTAGACTTGTTGAGTTTGAGATAGTATCAGGATTTTAAATGTGCTGTGTCTGTTAGACTATAGCACAAGCAAGAAAAAAAGAAAAGAAGTATTAATCTTGGATCCAGGAACAGCAAGGTGATAGTTTTATTCAATCAAATAGATGAATCTTCATGGGAGGAAATTCACAGAAAAGATATCAGAGGTTCAAAGACTGTGCCTTGGGGAATGCCAGTAATTAATAACAGCCACTTAAGCATCTTTATACAAGGTATAGTATTTCCATTCATTTTCTTTGATCCTCATAAGAGCTGCATGGCATGGATATATAGGTAGGTTTTTGTCTATTTTATGAATATGGGAATCAGTTATAAATCATCTTACTACAGATTGCCAGAGATGAGATTCAAAACTTAGGTTTCCTACCTCCAAATTCAGAATTCTTTTTTTTTTTTTTTTTT
>NW_016806133.1:270032-275869 GCF_001698545.2 Rhinopithecus bieti
GTGTTAGCCAGGATGGTCTCGATCTCCTGACCTCGTGATCCGCCCGTCTCGGCCTCCCAAAGTGCTGGGATTACAGGCTTGAGCCACCGCGCCTGGCCCAAATTCAGAATTCTTAACACCATGTGTACCAGAAGTCAAGAGGAAGGAGCTCAGCCAAGCATGCTTAAGGTCTGTATTAATTCTGTTCAAGTCCAGGTGCTATATGAGATACATTTATGCCCAAAGGATGTGAAAAATGCTACCTCCTTTATCTCAAAAAAGAATGTTTCGGGAAAAGTTTTTACTTTTGGAGAGCAAAAAAATTAATCAATCTAGCTCACTAAATCTGCTGGAATCTTGGTTGTATCAGTCAGTATCTTGGTTGGTGTCACAGTCTGAATGTTTGTACACTCTCAAAATTCATATATTGAAAACTATCTCCCAAGGTCATGGTAAAGGAGGTGAATCCTTTAGGAGCTGATTAGGTCACTTCCACTCTTCCCTTATGAATCCGATTACTGCTCTTATAAAAGAGGCCAAGGGGAGCTTGCTTGCCCCTTCAACCATGTGAAGACACGCGGAGAACACGCCATCTCTAAGGAATAGGCCCTCAGCAGACAAGAATCTACTAATGTCTTGCTTTTGGGCTTCCCAGCTTCCAGAACTGTGAGAAATAAATTTCTGTTGTTCATAAGTCACCCAGTTTAGGATATTTTGTTATAGCCACCCAAGCCAATTCAGACAGTTGCTAATGACAGAAATGTAAAAAAACTCATAAAAAGAAAGAAAGAGGGCCGGGCACGCTCACGCCTGTAATCCCAGCATTTTGGGAGGCCGAAGTGGGTGGATCACGAGGTCAAGAGAACGAGACCATCCTAGATAACACAGTGAAACCCCGTCTCCACTAAAAAACAAAAAATTAGCCGGGGGTGTTGGTGGGCACCTGCAGTCACAGCTACACCGGAGGCTGAGGCAGGAGAATGGGGTGAATCCGGGAGGCGGAGCTTGCAGTGAGCGGAGATAGCGCCACTGCACTCCAGCCTGGGTGACAGAGCAAAAAAAAAAAAAAAAAGAAAGAAAGAGAAATTTATTTATGGACTCATGTAAATAAATCATGGCTATGGCAAGACAGAGGAGATGTACAGTGAAAGTGGAAACACAATCAAGACCCCTTTTCTTTTTTCCTTTCTGCTTCTTCCTTCCTTCTTTTCTTCCTTACCTTTGGGAGTGGTAACATCATGTCTGGCATCTTCTATAGTTATATTCTCACAGCTTTGAAAACAGAGAGAAAGATGCTTTCTCCCTGCCAGTTCTGGCTGAAGAAGTGCCTGTGGCATAGAGGTTTGGATTGTAAGTTGAACTCTACAGAGGGTGGTTATTTTCTTGCAGACTTTTTAGGTACCTTTACAGTAAGTGCTACCAAGTGGAAGGTAGATGATGTGAAGGACACAGGCTTGGCTTTCCTCAGCCATGGAACAGCATTTAGCCACGTAGTAAAGGAGGATAATGATACTCTCTGTTTTATTTTAGAGATGGTTAGCTTATTTTATTCCTCCTTCCTCCTCTTACAAATATATGTTTTTGAGCATTGCTTTACTGTCTTACTCTCCAGTGTTTTAAAATAAACTACTGCATTATTTTATTTTAATTGTAAACAAGTTTTTCAGCCTTTTCCTTCTCTATATGTTGTTAAAATGACAAGATAAGGGCAAGCAAAAGAGTCCTTCTGGTGATTTGTTTGAATGTATCATGTTGTTCAGGACAGGCAGTTGGCTGCTGTGCAATACTCAGCCTTCAGCTTTTGGCCTGGCAATGTAGTTTCAATTTAATCAGAGGCAAGAGCTATAAAATTATACTGTTCAGAATGATGTATACCCAATGGAATAGCCATGCCACAGCAACAACCTGAATTTCCACCTCAAGTATTTGGCTAGGAGCAAATTAGTCATCATCGTTATGTTAAAAATTGTTAATGAGACAGGAAAAAGGCCACTGCAAATGCTTCCTTAAGTGACAATCATTTGATATTATACAAGCGAGATTTTGTTGGCTTGCTTATTTTGAATTAAAACACTATTGGTATTTTTCTTCTTTAAAAAAATTATATTATGTCACATTGTGTTATTACCCTAGTGTGAAAAGTGTATTCACTTTAGAATCAGACAGTCTTACATTCAAATTTTTATTGGTTCTTATTCAACAAATATGTCCTTTAGTGTCTGTCTTAGCTTATTCAGGCTGCTATAACAAAATACCCTCGACTGGGCAATTTATAGACAACAAAATTTGTTTTTCACAGTTCTGGAGCCTAGAAAGTTCAAGATCACAGGGCCAGCAGATTGCTTCCCTGATGAGGGCTTTTTCCTCGTAGATGGGAACTTTTGCTGTATCTTCACATGGTGAAAGGAAAACCCAGTTCCCTCTGGCCTCTTTTATAAAGGCACTAATCCTATTCATGAGCATTCTTCCTTCATGACCTAATCACCCCTCAAAAACTCCATCTCTTAATACTATTGCACTGAGGATTAAATTTCAACATAGGAATTTTTAGGGGACACAGTCTTTGAGACCAAAGAAGTGTCTATGATCATGTTCCAGATATTTTGTTAAGTCTAGAGGATGCAAAATTACATACCATACACTTTTTGATCTCAGGAAGTACATAATGGTGTGGAGGTAGTGCTGGGGGTGCAGAAGATGGGCAGCACACATTCCACTGAATGGAGAGTTTTGAAGGACTCCCTAGAGATAGTGCTACTTGACGTGGTTTTGGTAGGTTTCATGAATTCAAGGTATAGGAAGTGTTTGCAAGTAGAGATATTATGTAGATAGCTGGACTTCAAGTCTGGGTTGTAGGAAAAGAGCCTGAGCTGAGGATGTACATTTGGGGGCTTCAACAGCCTTCAGTTAACTGTTGAAATTTTGGGCGAGGTCATCAGAGAGAATGAGGTGGTCAGTGGACAAAACTGAGAGCTTCTGGGAAACAGAAGACTCAGGGGAAAGAGTGATCCTAGCTGAACACAGAGAAGGAGTGACCAGACATGTGAGAGAAAACTTAGGGATGAGGGATGTTACATTTGCTAATGGGAAAAGAGCCCCATGATTTTGTGACCTTAAGTAAGTTAGCAATCTCCCTGTAACTCATTTTCCTTGTCAGTGAAAAAGAAATAATAGTATCTATTGCATAGTATATTGTGAAGATTATGGCAATACATTCAATTGACATAATGCGTGGAATACAGACTTCATTCAACAAGTTTTTTTTTCCAATGTTGATTGGGTTACTGATAAAATTGTACGTGATGAAATCTGCCACTTAATGAGACTTATTATTTTGTTCAATAATTTAGTTAGATTTCCTTTCCTAATGGCTAAATCCCCAAAATTGAATAATTAGCTCCAGTGAGGAGCTCTGGTGACAAACTAAGCAGAGTCTGCTTACATTTCCAGAAACAATTCCCAACACTTTCAGAATTTTGTTTTCTTCCTTCTGATAATGATATAACAATCAATCTTGTTTTAAAAATCTGCATTTATTTTTAGTTTGAATATACAATCAATAATAAATGTTAAACTTCCTTTACAAAACTACATCAGTCATGCCAAATGGTATAGTACATGTAGTGAAAAAAGATGACTTCTGTAATTTTAACCATTATTGCACACATCTACTTGTGTATGTTTCATGTGCCTCACAATTTAGGTGTTTTAATTAAAGCAACCTAATTTGGGGAAATTGCAGAAGAGATGGGAAGGTAACGTTTTCTTGCTTTTGAAATCTCGTCATTATTTGATTTCTTTGAAGCTGAACTGAAAAATTATCTAGATTCATTTGTGGAGCACATAGACAAATTCAACCCCTGGCTTTATGCAAAAATTTAGAACATTTTCATTTGTGTCTTCCTTTTCATGTAATGCAAAGTACTTCCCTCACTTGGTCATGCTCTGTGTTTGCTTTTCACAGCAATTTCTATGGCTTTTTTAAATACCTGAAGGGAAAGCATACTGCAAGATAAGAGATAGAAACCAGTAGAAAAGATAGATAAAAAACAGGCAAATCATCTCCCCTCTTTAATGCACTTGCTTCTTTTTCATGCCCTTTCTATTTCTTCAGTAGCAAGCTGGAGAAAAGTCCTATGCACAAGTGATTGTATCGAGGGTCTTGGAAGAACAATGTGTTTCATGGTTACCTTATTAGAATTACCATCAGACTGTGTTTCTAGAGCAAGTTGATAAACATGAGAAAGATGTTGTCCAATAAGCCCTTTAGTCCTATGCCTGTGACTTGGTATTTAAAATCCATCTGTCTGTGATAGGCTGCTGAATAACACTGCCTGCCCCCACCCGCACCCTGCTGAAAGGTGTCCCTCTCCTAATCCCTGGAACCCATGAATATGTTAATTTACAGTACAAGAGACTTTGTAGATGTGATGAAGTTAGGGATCAGGGATCGTGAGATGGGGATATTATTCTGGATTACTGGATGGACCCAGTGAAATAACAAAGGTCCTTATAAAAAGGAGGCAGGAAGGTCAGAAGCAGAAATGGAGGAAGGGACCGTGATCCACAGAACGGGGGAACCTCGAGGGTGGAGCAAGATGGCCGAATAGGAACAACTCCAGTCTCCAGCTGCCAGTGCCAGCGACAGAGAAGACAGGTGATTTCTGCATTTTCAACTAAGGTACTGGGTTCATCTCACTAGGGAGTGCCAGACAATCAGTGCTGGTCAGCTGCTGTAGCCTGACCAGCCAGAGCTGAAGCAGGGTGAGGCATCACCTCACCTGGGAAGCGCAAGGGGGAAGGGAATCCCTTTTCCTAGCCAGGGGAACTGAGACACACAACACCTGGAAAATCGGGTAACTCCCACCCCAATACTGTGCTTTACCAAGGGTCTTAGCAAACGGGCACACCAGGAGATTATATCCCACACCTGGCCGGGAGGGTCCCACGCCCACAGAGCCTGCCTCATTGCTAGCACAGCAGTCTGCGATCTAAGGGCAAGGCAGCAGCGAGGGTGAGGGAGGGGCGCCCACCTTTGCTGAGGCTTAAGCTCGAACTCGGTGGAGCCCACAGCAGCTCAAGGAGGCCTGTCTGTGACTCTGTAGACTCTGTAGACTGTCTCTGTAGACTCCACCTGTGGGGACAGGGCACAGCTAAACAACAACAAAAAGCAGCAGAAACTTCTTCAGACGCAAATGACTCTGTCTGACAGCTTTGAAGAGAGCAGTGGATCTCCCAACATGGAGGTAGAGATCTGAGAACGGACAGACTGCCTGCTCAAGTGGGTCCCTGACCCCTGAGTAGCCTAACTGGGAGACATCCCCCACTAGGGGCAGACCAACACCCCACACCTCACATGGTGGAGTACACCCCTGAGAGGAAGCTTCCAAAGCAAGAATCAGACAGCTACACTCGCTGTTCAGCAGTATTCTATCTTCTGCAGCCTCTGTTGCTGATACCCAGGCAAACAGGGTCTGGAGTGGACCTCAAGCAATCTCCAACAGACCTACAGCTGATGGTTCTGACTGTTAAAAGGAAAACTAACAAACAGGAAGGACACCCACACCAAAACCCCATCAGTATGTCACCATCATCAAAGACCAGAGACAGATAAAACCACAAAGATGGGCAAAAAGCAGGGCAGAAAAGCTGGAAATTCAAAAAATAAGAGCGCATCTCCCCCAAAGGAATGCAGCTCATCGCCAGCAATGGATCAAAGCTGGATGGAGAATCACTTTGATGAGATGAGAGAAGAAGGCTTCAGTCCATCAAATTTCTCAGAGCTAAAGGAGGAATTACGTACCCAGCACAAAGAAACTAAAAATCTTGAAAAAAGAGTGGAAGAATTGACAGCTAGA
>NW_016806133.1:277580-278143 GCF_001698545.2 Rhinopithecus bieti
AAGAATGGGGAACCTCAAGAAGCCAGCAAAGGCAAGACAAGGAATTCTTCCCTGAGCCTTTAAAAGGAGTTTGGGTCTACTGACACCTTGATTTCTGCCCATTGAAACCCATATAAGACTTCTAACCCTGAAATTGTAAGATAAATTTTTTGTTGTTTTAAACTACTAACTTTGTAGTAATTTGTTACAGTGGCAATAGGAAACCAATACACTATTTATTTTAAATCTCTATGTATTTGAGAAACTTTAGGCAGGGTGCAGTGGCTGATGCCTGTAATCCCAGCACTTTAGGAGGCCAAGGTGGGCGGATCACAAGGTCGGGAGATCGAGATCCTCCTGGCCAATATGGTGAAACCCCGTCTCCACTAAAAAATACCAAAAAAAGAAAAAGAAAAAAAGAAAAAACAGCAACATAGCCGGGTGTGGAAGCACGTGCCTGTAATCTCAGCTACTTGGGTGGCTGAGTCAGGAGAATCACTTGAGCCTGGGGTGGAGATTTCAGTGAGATGAGATCACACCACTGCACTCCAGCCTGGCCATAGACCAAGACTCCATCTCAAAAA
>NW_016806133.1:278426-329197 GCF_001698545.2 Rhinopithecus bieti
AAAAAAAAAAAAAAAAAAAAAAAGAGAGAGACTTTAAAATTAATAAATCCTGTATTAGTCCCTCTAATTTTTTATTGTTTATCACATGAGTTGGGATACAGAGAGAATCAGAACATGGCTAATAAGGTCATATAAATTTTTGAGTTCTGTAATTTACTTGAATCAAATACTAGCTCCATCATTTGCTAGTTGCCTGATGTTAGTCCTGTTACATACTTCTCTGTGCCTCAGGTTTTCCATTTGTAAAGCTAAGATAATAACAATACCTACTTACTTAGAGAGTTAAAGGACTCCCTACTTACAAAAAAATATTAGCTTCCTGCACCAACCAAGCTTCCATAAATGGCCTCTAGCTGTTACTTCCCTGGAGTTCAGTGTATTTAGGTGACACTGGGACCATGATCATTAGTACAGTCAGAGAGACATAAGAGCCAAGCCTGGAAGCCTGAGGAGGAAATGGAAATGGGGGATTTCCCTGAGGCTGTGTCCAATTTTCTCAAATTCTGAACTTTCACTGGCTTTCTTGCCCTCAGTTCTCAGTCTATTCTGGGAATTCTACAGGGACTGAAATAACTCGTCTTCATCACACTGACATTTATGAAAGAATCAGGCTGAGATGAAGTACAGGTATTTCAACCCCTAAAGTAGATTCTTACAGCATCCAAATGCACTGAAAGGGATTGGCTGCATTTAGCTGATTATTCAGGCATTTTTCTTGATGTGGAAAATTGAGAAACACTTTAATCTTATATAATATTATAGATATAATATACAAAATACAGTAGAAGGGAAAGGGCACCTTTCCCTTTAAGAAAGAGCACTGGGGTTCTTGGAGCAAAGATGAAGGGTGTTACGACAATGCTTAGTGCAGGGCTCTCTAGTCCCTTAATACTCTGATGCCATTGTTCAATATTGTAGTCCCTTTTCTTCTGGTTTTGCAACTTGAATATTTTAAGAAATAAGAGGAAAAATATTTTAGAAATTTCTCCATTTGCGAGATGTTCCTGACTTATTTACTGCCTGGCTTTTCACTGTTGTAAGCTCATAATTTTGAGATTAGAGGCTCCTGAATATAGTGATTTTGGTGTTCATCCTCATATCAGTTTTATCTATAGAGATTAGCAAAATGTAAAATGCTAATACATAGTGTTTTTGACAATATGTATAGAAGCCAAGATATTCATATTAGAAGATAGACATTTTTATTTAGTAGGAATGTGGTTACCAGGAGAGATTCCTGAATTAGATTCTAATCCCTCTTTCTTCCAGCTATGACATTTTGGGTAATAGTGATAGATGGCATGTTTGTGAAGATTTATAGTTAGCAATGTGTCTTCATGTGGATTTTACATATAATCCTACAACTCTTTTGTGTGTGAGATTGTAGCTATTCCCATACTAGAGAACAGAAAACCTAGTCCTGGAAAAGTAAATTTACTTCCTCAAATTCATACCTCTACTATATTAGTCAGTGTTCTCCAGAGAAACAGAACCAATACAATATCTATATTTGCATAATATCTATGTCTATATATCTATGTCTCTCTCTCTCTCTGTATCCAGATATCTATATATAGGAAGAGATTTATTACATGGTATGGGCTCATGGGATTATGGAGGCTAAGAAGTGTCACAACCTGTAGTCTTCAAGCTGAAGATTCAGGAAAGCCAATGATGCAGTTTGAAGACCTGACATCCAGAGAACTGATGGTGTAGATTTAAATTTTAGTCTGAAGGCATAAGATTCAGAAGCACCAAGGTCAGGAGAAAATTGATGTCTCAGCTCAAGCAGCCAGGTAGAGAGAAGGCAAATCCAACCTTCCTCTGCTTTTTTGTTCTATTCAGTCCCTCAACAGATGGTATGATGACCACCTACATCAGGGAGAACCATCTGCTTCTAAATGCTCATTACAATGCAAATGCTCATCTCTTCCAGAAACACCCTCACAGACATACCCAGAGATAATGTTTAATCAGATATCTGAGCATCCCCTAGCCAAGTCAAGTTGACACATAACATTAACCATCACAGCTACTAACTGTCAAAGCAATGGCTTCAGATTGGTTTTCTTTACACAGCAACATACTGGTTCCTAAAGAAAAGTTTGATTCAAATAATTCAACTGAGTGAGTCGCAGATTCCTCTGACGTATGTTGCTAAAGAGGTAGATCCCAGTCATCATAATGCTACAATGAACATATGTATGCATGTATCTTTATGATAGAATGATTTGTATTCCTTATGGTATACACTCAGTAATGGGATTTCTGGGTCAAATGGTACTTCTGCTTCTAGATCTTTGAGGAATCACCACACTGTCTTCCACAATAGTTGAATTAATTTATATTCACCACCGACAGTGTAAAAGCATTCTATTTTCTCCACATCCTCACTAGCATCTGTTGTTTCTTGACTTTTTAATAATCACCATCCTTACTGGCATGAGATGGTATCTCATTATGGTTTTGATTTGCATTTGCCTAATAATCAGCATTTTTTTTTTTTTTTTTTGGTGTGGAAGATTTATTAGGTTCATTGACTTTTCAGTTAACATCTAGGCTCATTCAGTAATTGACTTGGACAAATGGATAATTCCTGAGGAAATAACTGAAATTCACTTATTTGAATGATCTGAGAGCACTGAGAAAATAGAAAACACTCTGAAGAAATATTTGCATGCAAAGATTATGCTTATGCATTTCTGTTATGCCACAAAGTGGGCAACTGAACTTGGAGAGATTTTTATGACATCTGCTATATGCTGATATATGCTTGACTCTATTGTTTTTTCACTATAAGAATTGATAGCATATCCCAAAGAGATGTGAAGAGCAGAGTTGCCTCACTTTGAGAAAAGAGCTCAGGGCCTTATTACCCCAGTATCAGTTAGTTGTTGGTTATAAACTTTATGTTCCCACCATTTTTCTAGCTGAGTGTGTTCCATTGAGCAAGACCAATTCTCCAAAGAAGGCAGCTGAGAGCAGTTAGCAAACAACAGTCACACCAGGTGGGGGATTGAGGCACTGACCTGGTGAAGGGGAGTGTGTGGAGCATCAACAAAGCTGACTATACCACCCTGAACCCCTTCCCATTCACTTGACCACCCCCTACCTCACCAACATCACCTTAGTCCAAACCACCTGCTACCACCTTGACTACTGTGAACTCTCTTCTCAGTAGTTGTACTTCTTCCTCCCACAAGAAATAAGAAATAAAAGCATTAAGGTTGCTTTCTGAGATGTAGACTATAAGATCAAGACAAGACAAATTAGAAAATGAAAGTGGAAAGTCATACTTACAGGAGCAGAAGGGCTCCCCTCAGCAAACCTAGACTGATGAGGTTGGGTGGAACAGCATACTCAAAGAAAGAACATTCCAAAGGAGTAGTTGATCAGCTAAGGAAGCTACACAAAGGGGAATCACAGAGGTAAGCATCGAGAGAAACCCCAGAAGTCTCAGTCACTGAATACTAATAATTCATATCCCTTTGACAAGTCAAAAATTCAGACATAATTTGACCTGCTGCTATTCAAGCCATTGACTCAAATCCATTACTCCTTTGTTCTGATTCTATGCTCACCAAGAATATGGAAAGCATAGAGAATTTGAGTGGTCCTATGTCAATGACATGTTCTTTTCATTGTAAATAATAAATAGGCATTCTAGTCTTACATATCAGTATCTTGATTCAAAAAGCCAGCCAATGGTGAATTTCCCAGCTTGCATGTCTGAGGGCCAAGACTCTGGACTATAGCAGATTTACCAGGTTGTATGGAAATTATATTTCCCCCCATCAAAAACAATGGCCACAGCAAGATCTCTGGTTCCATATGGTCTTCCAGAACTTTGCCATTCCTCTATCAAGAAGGGGGAGTCTATTTCCTCTCCCTTTGAATCTGTGTGGGTTTTCGTGACTGCTTTCATGAATAGAGTGCAGCAAAAGTGATTCCAAGTGAAGGCTAGAAAGCAATAAGTCTTCCACCTGGCTCTCGTTCTTTTAGGATGTTTACCCTTTGAACTTGGCACCATGTTACAAGGAAGTACAGGACAAGGCTATGAGTAGGTGTTCTGGAAGACAGCTTCAGCTACAATCCTAGCCACCAGCCAGCATCAGCTGCCAGTCATGTGAGTGAAAGGTTCTTCAGATGATTACAGCCCCAGGCTTCTAGCTCCCCGGTTGGTGGGAAAAGTAGAACAGATGGGCTGTCCTCACCTAGCCATAGCCAAATTGCAGATTCATGAGAAAAATAAATGTTGTTGATGTTTTTTTAAAAAAGAGCAATTTACCTCAATAAGAGACTGGCTTTTTTGATCATTGTGTAATTATGAGGTTAAAGTTTGCCATTTGAGCTTATGAGGTTGATGACATCTGTGGATTTGGACTTTTTGTTCATAGCAATAATGGTGATGGTGCTGATATGTGTCAATAACATTTTATAATAATAATAATATTAACAAAAATATACCATTTACTCAGAGTTCATGATGCATTAGTCTTCCTGATAAGAGTTTTTCTATTCATTTAATCATTTAAACCTCGCAAATCCCCATGAAGTAGGCACTAGTGTCTATATTTAAAGATAAGAAAACTAAGAGCGGTCAATAAACTGTCCAGGATTTTCTGGTTACTAAGGGGGAAATTCAAACCAAGTTCTGGTTTAAATGTATGGAAAAGAGGCCAGAAAATATTTGTGGAGTATCTATATGTACTTGGTTATATTCTGGGTTCTTAGTTCTAATGAAAAAACTAAGTCCTTTATGTCTTAATGTGTGTAGATAGATAGTGAACCACTTAACATACACAATATAACATTCAGCAGTACTAGGAAAGAACTGGGTAAGAGGATAGAGGGGTTGTTTCCCATAGTGCAATGAGGGAAGGCCTGTTTGAGAAGTGACATTTAACCAGAGATTAGAAGACAGCACAGGGATGAGTAATGGAATTTCTAGGACTGTCCCTGTGACAGCCTCTTCATGGTACATTTTGCCATTATTTTAGTACAGGGTGGTCCTTTGGTCGTTTGTATTTAAGAAGATTATATAACATCTTCTTAAGGAAAGAGTAAGGACTTAGGAGGCAGACTCAGTTTCAAATTCTCATTTTGCTCCCTTTTCCCCTCTGACTTATTTGGGCACCTTAACTTTATTTCCACATCTTAGTTTCCGTGTCTATAAAACCTGGGCCATAATCTTTATCACTATGATAAATGAAAAAGTGCATATGTAGAGTTTTTTTTGCAGTCTCTAGAACTGCATATAAATATGCAACAGTCATGTGATAAATAATTATTTTTTATAATTTGTGTCTTATAGAGGGACATAGAGAAGTTCCTTTTGATGTTTTGTGGTCCAATTGTGAGGAGGGGAATTTGACGTAGGAAATTACCACTCACCTTTAGAACTGAATAGGGAGTACAGTTAGAATGGAAACAGATCTAGGAAATAAGCTAAGAGAGAAGCCTGGTGTGGGTAAAGTCTGGTGTGGATAAAACGGATTGACAAATCATATTAAGTGCAAGAATAAAAATTCAAGAGGTGATTTGAGAGCAAGGTGGGCAGAGATTTATTTATTCAAATTTAGTGTTAAGAAGTATTTCATAATGCACATTTAACTATAAAGGTTTATAGAATATCATGAAGAGGGAGAGAGAGTGTAATATATGTAAAATGTCTTGCCCTTTACAAGGCCCACAGCCCTGCTTCCAGCCGCATGTGCCTGCTATTTAAAATCGCTGTTCCCAGAGCCAGGTTGGCCCACTGCCTGATAATCAAGAAATCTGGGTCTAGTCCCAGTTTGCCTACTGACATGCTGTATTGCTTTGAGCTAATCACTTTGCCTCTTTGCCTTTATGTATAGGAAAAAATATCTGTTCCTTACCCATCTCAAAGGAATCATTTTAGACTGAAAAAAAAAATTTAACATGCCTCTTGTGTGATGTAAGTGACTGATACATGTGGGACCATAATTTAGTAAAGAGGAGAACCTCTTCAATTCACAACCGTTATCTCACCAGCAATGAATTAGGCCCATAGCAGTTTGTGGTTTGGTAACAACTCTATCCTGAGGAGTGGGTAGCAAAACAACGTGTGGTTCAGTGTTTTGTCTTGGCTCAGTGGAAAGCACATGGACTTTGGAAGCGTGCACATCTGAGTTCCAATTTTCTAATTTTGCTGAACATCAGCTCTGTCTCCTTGTCGAAGATATGAGGATACTTACTCTTTCTGAGTCTAGGTTTCTAGATCTGTAGATACAGCAACACTATGTAAGTTATTGTGAGGAAGAGATAAATGTAAAGTTACTAGTATTGTCTGCCACTGATATTCAAATGTGTTACTTTTTATTTATTTAAAAAAATTGCTTAAGACGTGAATTCTTGCAGCTGTCTGGAGGCCTCTAAGTCCTCATTGATGTGGGGACTCACTGGGGCAAGGCTAGGAGGCCATTTCAGGAATCCTTTCTAAATCAGTGTGAGGCTAGAGCTACAAAGGCTCAGCCTGAAATAACCCACTGAATTTGCTTCTGCCTAAGGAGCTGAGCCTGCTCCGTACTGATCTTCTGTGGGGGATGGGTGGATAATAACTCTTGGTCTGAATTCCAGGGTTAGTTCCAGTGGATGTGGAAGCTCCATAATCGTCCCAAGATGAGGGGGTGACTGTACTCATTGTTGTGCTGTGGCTACTGCAGGGCAATGTGCAGGCTGAGGACATAGGTTAGCTATTTGGTTAACTCCTTAGTCTGATTTGCAGTAATTTCCGTCCCTTTCCAACACATCTGCATGTGATGCAGGTTGTTGTAAGGCTTCCAGGCATCCCCAAGATTCATCTTTTTAATAAACAGAAAGGAAAAAATGGCCTATGTTTATTGCCATCTAGGTTGGCTCTCTCAGAGCTGGGAGGCTGCAGACCCCAAAGGCTTCTCAGTGCTGTCTCAGATGCTTCCATCCTTCATACGCTATTCCCATGGTAACCCTCAGGAAGGGAGAAGAGGGACAGCCATTAGAGGCTATTTTTAGACTTCTGGCCAGATGCTTTGACAAATCTATTGAGGGAAGGAAAATGTAGCAAATGTAGAAGAGGAGGATTTTTTTTTTTTTTTTTGCCAAAGACAATATCATTTAAAATTCATATAAAACTGGAGAAGACCTTGAGAAATCATCCAACTTATCACTCTACCTCTAGAAAGACCTACTTCCAAATCATACAAAAATTTTACAATAAAATCTTTTTTAAGAACATTTTACTGAATAATGTATTTTAATTTATAACCTACTTTCTACCCCAAATTTGCCCCATATTCAGCCTCAGTCTCCTGAGCAAGGGAACTGGCAGTGAGACTGAGTATAATGGCTCAAAATGTGGACTACACAACCCTAGGGGAACTTTTTGTTTAGAATATGCTACTAATGGCCCTGCCTAAGTTTGTGCAGTGTGCATCTTGTAAACTACACCCACTGGTCCTTCCTTACTTATCATTTTGAAATGTAAACCAGGTTTAGTGCAACTCCTTCTATCCTTCTTAAAACCCTTTAGGGATTTCTCGTTGCTCTAGGGTAAAAAACCCAAGATCGTTAAAATACAACATGGCTATAAAATACAACATGGTATCAACCCTTCATATCTATCTGGAATCACTTAATACCATTCTGTTTTTCCCTTCTTGTATATCAAGAAACAAACTTTGAAGAGTATCAAACACGTTATCTTCCTCCCATTTTAAGATCTTTGTACTTGCGTGAAATACTTTTCCCCCACTCTCTACCTAATTTCTTTGTTAAATTCTATTCTTCCAGCTTAACCTCAAATATCAGAAAATATTTTCTTGATCTCTAAGAAAAGAAGAGAAGGTACCCAGGCACTATGCTTTCCTAATTACTTCTGCATTTCATTAATAGTACCTAGTAGCTTGTAATTCTATATTTATGTGACATTTTGGCTTTCTATTACTTTTAACTATGAACTCCATGTTGATATGGAATTATATTATTTGCTCACCATTATATACCTAGGGCTTAATACTGTGTTTGGCAAACAAATTATTCTAATTACTGAATGAATGAGTAGCCGTTATTTTGTACTCTAATATTGCTATCTTTCTTTAGGTTTGGAAAGTTCTCTGTTATTATGTCTTTGAGTAAACTTTCTACCCCAATCCCTCTCTCTTTACCTCCACTTTAAGGCCAATAACTCTTAGAGTTAGCTCTTTGAGGCTATATTGTAGATCCTATAGGTGTGCTTCATTATTTTTTATTCTTTTTCTTTTGCCTCCTCTGACTATGTAGTTTTAAATAGCCTGTCTTCAAGCTCACTAATTCTTTCTTCTGCTTGATCAATGATGCTGAGAGACCCTGCTGCAGTCTTTAGTTTGTCAATTGAATTGTTCAGCTTCAGAATTTCTGCTTGATTCTTTTAAATTATTTCAAACTCTTGGTTAAATTTATCTGATAGAATTCTGTATTCCTTCTCTGTGTTATCTTAGATTTTGCTGAGCTTCCTCAAAACAGCTATTGTAAATGCTTTGTCTGACAGGTCACTCTGTAATTTGTCACTGGTAACTAATTTTAATTCATTTGATGACATGTTTTCCTGGATGCTTTTAATGCTTATAGATGTCTGTCAATATGTGAGCATTGAAGAGTTAGGTATTTATTCCAGCCTTTGCAGCATGGGCTTGTTTGTACCCCTCTATCCTGAAAAAGCTTTCCAAGTATTCAAAGGAAATTGAGTGCTGTGATCTAAATCTTTGGTCACTGTAGCCATATGTGCATTAGAGGGCATACCAATGCCAGGAATGCTGTGACTCTTGCAAACTTTGCTGCTTAACTCTTGCTATGTGTCTCTTGGCTGAATTCTTTCTTCTAAGTTAAATAAGAAATGAGGACTGCTGCACTTCCTGGTAACAGAAATAAACCCAACTATACAAGGTAAATAATTTTAAACAAAGAGACTAAGAAGATGCAATGGGGAAGTGTTAGTCTCTTCGATAAATGATGTTGGGAATACTGAATATCTACATGCAAAAGAATGAAATTGGACCCTTATCCTATACCACATACTCAAAGTGGATTAAAGATCTAAGCATATGACCCCAAACTGTAAAACTCCTAGAAAGCACAGGGGAAAACTCCTTGATATTACCACTGGCAAGAAATTTTTTAAGTTTTGGATATTTCCCCCAAACACAGGTAATACAAGGAAAAATAAACAAGTGGGACCACACAAAACTAAAATGCTTCTCTACAGCAAGGAAGATTATTGACAAAATGAAAATGCAGTTAATTGGTTGGAAGAAAATATTTGTGAGCCATATGTAGATAAGGGGTTAGTATCCCAAGTAGTTAGGAACATAAATAACTAACTCAATAGCCAAAACCAAATAATCCAATTTAAAAAATGGTCGAATGACCACAATAGATATTTCTCTGAAGAAGACATACAAATAGCCAAGAGAGATCTATACAAGTGCTCAACATCAGTAATATCAAAACCACAATGGGAAGTGCAAATCAAAACAATGAGATATCACCTTACACTTCTTAGGATGACTGCTATTAAAAAGACAAGAAACAACAAGTGTAGCACATGTGTGAAGAAGAGGGAACAATCGTACACCGTTAGTGGGAAGTAGATTACTGTAGCCATTATGGACATTATGAATATTCCTAAAGAAATGAAAAACAGTACTATCATGTAACCCAGCAATCCTCATTCTGGGTATATACTCAAAGGAAATGAAATTACCAACTCTTAAAGATATCTGCACTCTCAGGCTTATGTTTATTGCATCATTATTTACAATTGCCAAGATATAGGTACAACCTAAGTATCCTTTAATGGATAAATGAATAAATAAATTGTAGTGTATATATAAACAATGAATATGATTCAGCCTTAAAAATGAAACAGATATTGCTATTTGTGATAACATAGATGAACCTAGGGAATATTATGCTACGTGAAATAAGCCAGGAAGACAAAGAAAAATACTGCATGATCTCACTTACATGTGGAATCTGAAAAACAAACAAACAGACAAACAAACAAACAAACAAAAGCAATCTCAAATACACAGCAACAGTTGAATGGTGGCTGTTAGTAGTTGGGGTAAAGAGGGGGATATAATAGGGAGATGTTCTATGTACCACATGAGGATTATAGTTAATAATATTGTATTACATACTCACAATTTGCTAAAATAATAGGTTTTAGGCACTTTTACCACAAAAAAATGTAACTATGTGGAATAATATATATATTAATTTACTTGACTGCAGTAATTATTTAACTCCATATATCAAAATATTATATTATACACCTTAAGTATGTACAACGTAAGAACACAAAATATGTTTCCAAATTCCAGGAAGCTTTTTAAAATGTAAATTCTGAGTCACTAGATCTAGGGTGAGGCCTGTGATTCTGCATCCAATCTGTATCTAGTCCAATCTGTATCTAAGTAGCTCTGGAACTTGGATCTACATTAGAATCACATTAGAACTTTAAAAAAAAAAATCGCAATTCAGAGGCCCCACCCTGGTGATTCTTACTTAATTGCTATGGGCTTGGCCTAGGATTTGGGGATTTTCAAAGGATCCCCAGTTTATTCTAACACTCAACATTCTTGAGATGCACTGATTCCAGGCAAAGCTCATTCTCAGCAACACTTAAAGGGATATCCATGTGATCTCATACATTAGATGACATCCAATGTGGCTACCCGATAGGGGTCATCTTATTAGTATTTTGAAAATGCATGTGTCTTAGAGACACAGAACGCTGGTATACACGGTTTGTTCTGTAATCAGAGAGAATCTTACATCAGTTGGTTAACATGGCAGCAGGTTGGTCCAATCTTAAATTTTTCCACTTTGACACATCTGGGAAAAGTATTTCATAACAAATAATTAAAAAATAAATGCACCTATTTGAAGTAGTGGACCATTTTGGTAGAAAACTAATGCAGTAACAGTAGTTTTTGTATTCAGAGGAAAATGCATAATTACACAGATAATATGATGAGAAAAAAGAAAGCTTTGGTGCTCTTCTGAAAGCTGCAGCACCTGTAGCGAGTTTCTGTGCCTTGCTTGCCCATACCTGTTAATATGAAGAGGAGCTATCGACTCTAGGGCATTTGGTTGCTCCTTCTAAAGATCAGTGTCTCTAAATCAAAACATAGTAATAATTTCCTTTTTGTCATCAATTGCACTGATTTTTTTCCCACTGACTTATATATTTTTTTAATCTTAAAATTTCCATGATGTGAAGTGCAATATTTTCTCTGCTTAACTTAGAATAGTAGTGTGTTGCAAGTCCTACACTAGTTTTTTTTTTTTTCACATTTTCTTTCTTAATCTTCTCAGCAAACTTGTTAGGTAGCTATTGTTATTATCACATTCTCATCACTGTCATCACAAATGAGAACACTGAGACAATAGTTCATTAGCTTCCCAAAGATACACAGGTGGCCAGTGGCAGAGCTCAGGTATATCTGATTTTCAAGTTTATGCTCTCCTTTTTTAAAATTTTAAAATTTTTATTTTTATTTTAAGTTCTAGGGTACATGTGCAGGATGTGCAGGTTTGTTATGTAGGTAAACGTGTGTCATGGTGGTTTGCTGCACCTACCCACCCATGACCCAGGTATTAAGCCCAGCATGCATTAGCTGTTCTTCTTAATGCTCTCGCTCTCTCCACCGCACCCTCTGACAGGCCCCAGTGTGTGTTGTTCCCCTCCCTGTATCCACATCCTCTCATTGTTCACTTCCCACTTATAAGTGAGAAGATGTGGTGTTTGGTTTTCTGTTCTTGTGTTAGTTTGCTGAGGATAATACCTTTCAGCTCCATTCATGTCCCTGCAAAGAACATGATCTCATTCATTTTCATGGCTGCATAGTATTCCATCGTGCATATGTACCACATTTTCTTTAACCAGTCTATCATTCATGGGCATTTGGGTTGATTTCATGTCTTTGCTATTGTCAATAGTGCTGCTATGCTCTCTTTATCTTAGTAAGAAATTGGCAGCATATACCAAATCCAGTCTTCAGAAATATTGGTCCACGTGGTCTTTAAAAGCATTTATAGTTAGGTGTCACCATTTATAAATCAAAAAATTTCCTATAAAAATCCAGAATTTAAGTTTCTACATAAAATAATTATGTGTAACCACACGGAAGTCACATGCCTGCAAGACAACAATTGCCTAGGCTGTGTAACATTTCTCTATTTAGATGCTATTCTTAATCTTTCCCTAGTATTCCTTTTACTCTTGACCTGCTTCAGCATTTATGATACCAGCTTAATCCCTCCAGGACTCTAGGTTTTCAACTTAACCTCTACACTCTATTGAGGAAAGAAATGACTCTTGCATCTTTATTAAATTTTATCATCCAAAAAATCCTCTCTCCATGAGGTGGAGAATTTTGTATTGGCATCTTTATGACATTGGACCTTTGGAGTGTTACCTGTCCATTTGCATCTTGGCAGAGTGGCATCTTGACTTCTCTGCATACACAGTGGTGGAACTAGTGTCCTAGTGGCTTGCTTTAGTATTTAGCTGTCCAGAATGGTTTCCAAAGGTTTGACTCCACAGGAGTTTTGCAAATCGTGTGGTTGTGCTCTAAAAAATTATAGCTTTGTGAAGACTCATGTATCCCATGGTCTCATGGTATAGTTGTGTTTTGTTCAGTTGCCTTCAACTAAGACTGTGATAAGGAAGAAGAGAAGCTTTCTTATTGATTTCAGGACCTACCTGGTATGGCTCTTCAGCACACATTAGCAGTGCTGGGCAGGGTTTCCCGGGAAAGCAGTCACTGATGTCTGAAATGTAGAAGAAGATTCTCACATAGGATAGTCTTCATCTTGTTTTTGAGTGCTGCTTACCTCCACTCCTGTGTCTGATTCCTTGTTTCCTTTTTATGCCTGGCTTTGACCCACCATTCACGTTGGTGTTGGTTTCTGTGGACTCCCATTCTGGAACATTTACTTTTTTATTTCTTGTGGCAGAGCTTTCTCACTACATGTGGGAGCCCTGTCACTCAACAGAGCCCTTGAACATATGTTATGCTACTTAAACCTTAGAAAAATCCCATGATATAGGTCTTGTTATTCCCAGGAAATTGTTGCCCCAAAGATGATACAATTTGAAAAATTGATAAGTGGAAGAATTTTAACTAGCTAAATGCTAATGTTGACTATTCTGTGGCATAAACTTTAGGTTTATGAAACAGATATAGTGATTGAGTAATGTCTACGAAACGTAAGAAAAATATGTCAGTCATTTACTGTTTTACCACATGGCATTCCATGTGAGACGTGACCAATTTTAACATTAGCCATTACTTGATATGCTACTGAGAAAAGGAAAAAAATTAAATTATGTCATATAAATTATATTGATTGTTACCTGTATCCCAATTACAGATGTTGTAACTTAAAAGGATAAGTCTTTGAATTGATAAATGAGTTCACTCAACTTTTATTGCATGCCTTTAATGCAATTGTTAATTGTCTTAAAATCATAAGACACAAGAAAGTAAAAGTAAGCATTCTTACAACTCAATGTTTTCCCTTCAGCAACCATCAACTGACCTAGAATTTGACCGTGTAGTGATTTATACCACCTGCCTTCGTGTGGTTCGGACAACCTTTGAAAGATGTGAACTGGTTAGAAAGATTTTCCAAAACCATCGCATAAAATTTGAAGAGAAAAACATAGCCCTGAATGGTGAATATGGAAAAGAGTTAGATGAACGATGCCGACGAGTTTCCGAAGCGCCTTCCCTCCCTGTTGTGTTCATTGATGGCCATTACCTTGGGGTAAGTACGCTGCCCAGGAAAGTCTTTTTCATAGAACCCAACCAGGGCTGATAGAAATCTATAACGATCTATAAATTTGCAGCATAACTACTGGAATACTTGCTGGCTTTTTTGGAGCTCAAACCAAAGGGACTGGAGCATTTATTTCTGTCCCAGACAATGAGCTGCCACAGTGCTCCTCCCTGAAGAAGTACAGTGAGATAAAATCAGCAAGAAACTGCAGTTTTGAATATAAATAAATGTTTAAAAATATTCAGTTGACTTCAGTTTTGCATTGTGAAGCTTAGCATGTGAGATAAAGACTGCATTTTAGTCTAGGAAAGAAAATGGATATATATATAAGATATATATTTATAAATTCTCATATACAGCATTATCAATCAGTTTCCTACCTAATGAACCTAAGATGATAGTCCTGAAATGAAATCAACAAGAAATGGGGCCTGGAGCCAGGGTTTGATCCGCTTGCTTAAAATTATTTTTGACTTGGGTAATGCAGCAGTTGGAGACATAAATTCAGGCTTACGGAAAGCAGAGAGAACTCCCAGAGCAGCAGGAGAACATGCCTGTTTCACTTCTCTTTGAATAATACTGCTAGTGTAGTTAACTCCCATTGATCTGTGAACATCCTGTGGAAGAAGCCTACAGAGAGGGCTCCAGAGAGTACACTTTGGAAAGGGTGAGAGCAAAGAGCCAAGGGGCACCAGTAACCAGTTTATGGGCTGACTACATGATCACTTATCACAGAACAGAGACCGTCAAACCACAGATGGATACTTGGATCTTGGTTTCATTTAGCATCTGGTCTTAACTTTCATTTTCAGAGAAGGTTATAAAAATCTAGAACAGGAGATGCTCACATTTTGTTTCAGGGAATCAATCTGTGTTTTAATATCCTGTCATTTTATGAAAAAGATAAATGTAGAGAAGCTGTGCTCCAATAGCGATGACATTATGTGATTGTACTTGTAACCAGAGCTGGACACACACTACATTCTGTAGTAGAGGAATGCTAATTTGAAGTATTGATCCATTTTTTGATGTATTTCAACACATATCCTTAGGTTGCAGAAAATTACAACAGCAGTAATAATCATGTTAAAAATAATACATAATAATAGTAATAATAATAACACTCTAGTGCACTCACAGCTTTGCATGTATCATTTCATATAATCCTCAGGGTAGTCTTAGAAATCAACTTTCATATGGCATACTGGTTAAGAGCAAGCACTGGGGTCAGACAGACTTGTTTTAAATCCCTGCCCTGACACTTACCATGTGACTCTGTGCTTTGGCTTTCTCATTTGTAAAATGGGAATGAGAATACAACTTACCTCATAGGCTGATTTGTGAGAGTATTGAGCTAATACATATTAAGCACTTAGTTCCTGTACCTGGAACAAAGTATGTTTTTAGGAAATATGAACAGTTATCCCTGTTTTGCAAAAGAAAACATTAATTTCTTTGCTCCAAGTGACAGAGCTGGCTAAGTGGCAAGGCCAGCACTCAAAGTTATGTCTGTCTGACTCCCCAAACCCTTGTTCTTTGGCACATCACCTCAAGGAAAGGGATCTTTGCCTGTTTGCTGGTATAGTTTTGGGACCTCAAACAGGGCTTAATGCAAAGTAAGTGTTCAAATGAACATATATTGAATGGATGGATGAATTATGCTATATTTCCTCATCATGTTCTTTCCTTCTCTCTCTAAGACATTCTTTAATAAAGAAGGGATCTGATAAACTCAACCACACTAGGGAGAAAACATAACTTGTAAGGGCTATGAATATTTGCCTTTTTTAACTTGGGAAAATGTCTGACAACGTAAGACATTTCCCATTGTGAAATTTCAACTTCTGTGCAACTGCACGGTTAAAATTAGTGGGCAACTGCCTTCAATGCACAGGTATAAAGTTGGCTGTTCTTATTCAGAAGCCAAACTGCTTATCTTCTCACTACTTCTGAGATAATATGAGAGGCTGTAATGCCCGTCCTGCTATTTGCCCTTTAGTTTGAGGAATCTCACAGGAAGGCTAAAACAGACAAATGAGATAGGGGGCATGCTTCTTTCCCAGTTTCTTTCTTCTGTGATCACTTTATTTACATACATGGTAGCCTAGGGGAGGAAGTATCACACAGGTGCTACCTTGTTGTTTCTGCAATTTAAGCTAAAGCTCCAAACCTAGAGAGAGTCCAGAAACAGATTTCCCCTCTCTTTTTTTGCTTATGAAAGGCAAATTACTCCTAAATCTTTACTTCAAAATGGCAAACACTCCAAAACAACACATTCCCCTCCTATTAAAATAGCCTGCTTATTTAAATTGCAATGCACTTAAATGGAATACATTGCTTGAATTATAGGGCCCTTTTCCTGCACTATGCATGCATCTGAAATGGAAGGATGCCCTCTGCTGGGTTTTGACACCTGGTGAAATGTAATTTTAAGGGAGGAAAAGAAGCTGATGTTGGTAATTTCCTTAACATCTGTGGTGTTTTAAACAGACGCATGAAACCATTTGATTTAGTTTAAATTTAGATGGGTGAGAAAAATCAAGATTTGTGAATCATCTGCACAATACAATTTCTTTATAGGAAGGAGAGAGAAAAATAGAAAAACAGACAGAAACAGCCAGAGAATGAGGTAGACAGAGACAGAAAGTGAGGCATCTGGAGGCAGACTGGGGGACATGGGACGGAGAACAAGAGAATATTTTGTAGCTCCCTTTGCATTACTGTCAGTGTTACCCAACCCAGGGTGGGTGGTGCCAGAGGAATTTAGTTATCTTCATTGAAGTGAAAATAACAGAGTTTAATGGACAAGAAGAATTACAAGGACACTAAGGTCTTTTTTTCCTGATGACTCTCTTCCCCAACCAAACTGAAAAATGAAGATGGAAGCAATAAAACAGTCAAGGAAAAAAAATACTTTAGAAGGTAAATCTACACTGCCCTTGGATACTCCATGGTAGGGGGCAGGGGAGCAAATTCAGTTTGGAACTTGCTTAAGGCAACTGTTTCATTATTTTGCATTAGAAATTTTTTTTACACAAAAAAGATTGTGTTCAAATAGTTACAACATAAATTACCTTAGAAATGCCAGTAGCATATAAATTAGAAATAGTAGCCCATATGGACCAATCATAAGCCTCCATGGTAGAAATCCACAAAACCCACATTGGAATGGTGCTATAAAACACAGAATGAACCTAAGTGGGGTCTCTGGTGACAGAGAGAAGAATAGAAGGGCTATTGATAAAGATAGATTTCTTAAACTACCTGATATTGAGGTGGGACTGATTGATAATTCTATATATGTTTAACGTACTGTATTATTCTATTTAAGAATAAAGACCACTAGTATTGAGCACAGCTAGGTTACAAACTAGAAACACAAACTCTAGGTACATTTCTAAGGAATACTCACAAAATTTCTCAGCAGATATTGGTGCCCAAGGAAGCGTCTGCCATAATCAAGAAGCAGTTGGCTCCAGAAATTCACTGCGTTTGTTGTGATTCACCTGTTGCTCTGCATCCTCGTCAGCATTTAGTGTTGTCAGTCTTCTGGATATTAGCCATTCTAGTAGATGTGTAGAGATATCTCACTGTTACTTTAATTTGCCTTTCCCCAATGATATATGATGTGGAACATCTTTTTAATATGCTTATTGGTCATTTGCATATCTTATTTTGTTAGATGTCTATTAACATCTTTGGCTCATTTTTAAGTCATGTTGTTTGTTTTCTTATTGTTGAGTTTTAAGGGTTCTCTGTATAGTTTGGATAACAGCTCCTTATTAGGTATGTCTTTTGCATGTGTTTTCTTAAGTCTGTGGCTTGTCTTTCCATTCTCTTGACAATGTCTCTTAAGAGCAAAAAATGTTTAGTATCAATGAAGTTCACTTTATCGCCTTATGCATAATTTCTTTCATGCATCCTACTTCTGATGTTGTATCTAAAAAATCATCACCAAACCCTAGATCATCTAGATTTGCTCCTAAGTTATCTTCTAGGAGTGTTATAGTTAACATGTGACGTTTAAGCCTTTAATCTATATTGAGTTCATTTTTGTAAAGGAATAATATTTGTGTCTAGATTAATTTTATTTTGCATATGGATGCTCAGTTGTTCTAGGCCCATTTGTTGAAAAGACTCTTTTCTTTATTGAAATGCCTTTGCTGCTTTGTCAAAGATGAGTTGACTGTGTTTATATGGATCTATTTCTGGGTTCTCTATACTGTTCTATTGGCCATTTATCTATTCTTTTACTAATGTAATCCAATTTTTTAGAAATATTTCTTTTATATCTCAATATGCTCAATATTTCTTCTTTTTGAGTATGTAAGATACAGGTAGAATAGCTGTTTTAACCTACTTATTCAACAATTGTATCTGTGTCAGTTCTAGTTGATTTCAATTGATTGATATTTCTCTTAATTTTAGTCATATTTTCTACTTTTATGCCTACTTGGTAATTTTTGTTTAGATGTTACATATGGTGAATTTTACCTTATTAGGTAAAACTATTCATTACTGGGATAATTTTTTATACCTATACATATTCTTCAGCTTTTTGCTGAGATACAGTTAAGTTTCTTAGAAAGAGTTTGATCCTTTGGGTTTTGTTTCTTAAGGTTTTCTAGTCAGGGCCAGAGTAGTGTTTGGTCTAAAGCTAACTATTTTCCATTACTGATCAAGATCTTCTGAGCACTTTACTCAATGCCCTACGAATTATGAGGTTTTCCAGTCTTACTGGTGGGAACAGGTACTCTTTTAGGTCCTTTACCTAGATAATATCTCCTTTAATTCTTTCAGATAGTTATTTTGCTTGCCTTGAGTGGTTTTCTCAGATGAAGATACTGATCAACACTCTGCTGAGCAGCCAGGCTGGGCCCTGTATTCCTATCCAGAGTTCTCAGTGAAGTTCTTTACTCTCTGAAACTCTATCCTGTCAACTCCAGCCATCTTGGTCTTCTGACTCTCAAGTCTGTTTCCTCCACTCAGGGAGTCCTCCAGCCCTCCTGTACACAGCTTGGAAAAGCTGTCATGGCAGTCAGCTTGGGTAGCCATAGAGCTCACCATCTATTTCCTACATCTCCAAGATCATCATTCATTGTTGTCTGATGTCCAATATTATAAAACTAAAGGTTAAAATTATTATTGTTTATCAAAATAAAACAATTGGTCTACTTTCAGGCAAAATAACAAAGTAAAGTAAAATTTTTAGGCTGCACGAGTATAAGAGTTATAAATTACATTCATTTCTGAGTAATAATGGTTCTTTTACACACACACACTAAACAACAATGAAACTTAAATCTTTAAAATCTAGGAGGTTTGTATTTATTCTCATATGCAAAATGTACAGAAAAGTGCACTGGAGAGAGTATAAAGTTTTATGATACAATCTAGCACCACTTTCTAATTTTTAGTTATGCCATTCTTAACACAGGACTTCCATCCTCAAGTTCTCTTAATAATATAAGGTAATTACTGAAACTCTTGCCATCATACCTGTATTCCAGACAGAAAGGGAATAAAAAAGAAAAGAGAAAAAGTACATCCTTCTTAAAAGAAGGAAGTTCCTTTTAAAAGGGTTTTTTTTATTTTTTCGGAAATCTCACCCAACTTCCCCTTGCATTTTATTGTTAACCTTTAGTATCAAAGAAGGATAGAAATATAATATTCTAGATGTTACATTGATAGGCTGAAAAAATAAGGTCTTTCTTAGTACTGCATAGAAAAGAGAGATCATAGATATTGGGTAGGCAGTTAGTGTCTGCCAAGGTGATCAAAGCTCGTTTTGAGTGGTTGACTAGAACAATTCCATCAAGCTGTATGTGTTTCTCATTAGTTATTTCCATGTAGTCAATGATTCCCTAGTATCTACTCAGTTAATAAGGGCTGCAGAGGTGGTGGGGAGCCTTTGGTAAATTTGTTGTTTCTGTATGGGAGTGTTATTATAATTATATAAAATAATAACTAGTGTCATAAACCATTAACAGAAAGTTAACTGCTTTGTTATGTTTTGAAACTGTTCTGTTTTAAATCATGTGAAAGTATTTAATGTATGCATGTGAGAAGTAATTTTTAAATTTTGGGATCATAGGAGTCTTTGAATATCTGCTGAAAGATATTGATATTTGTTTTAGTCTGTTTTCACACTGCTATAAAGAACTACCTGAGACTGGGTAATTTATGAAGAAAAGAGGTTTAATTGACTCACAGCTCTGCAGGCTTAACAGGAAGCACAGTTGGAAGACCTCTGTAATGTAACCTGGCTGTTTCTGAAAGTGTAGTCATATGCATTCACAAAGAGAACTTACAATCATGGCAGAAGGTGAAGGGAAAGCAAGCATGTCTTTACCATGGTGGAGCAGGGGAGAGAGAGAGATTGAGAGAGCAAAGTGGGGAAATGCCACACACTTTCAAACAACCAGATCTCATGAGAACCTGCCATCATGAGAACAGCAAGAGGGAAGTCTGCCTCTATGATTCAATCACCTCCCATCAGGCCCCTCCCTGGCACACAGGGATTACAATTTGAGATGAGATTTGGGTGGAGACACAGAGCCAACCATATCATTACACCCCTGGACTCTCCCAAATCTCATGTCCTTCTCACATTTTAAAACACAATCATGCCTTCCCAACAGTCCCCCACAGTCTTAACTCATGCCAGCATTAACCCAAAAGTCCAAGTTCAAAGTCTCATCTGAGACAAGGCAACTCCCTTTAATCTATGAGCCTGTAAAATCAAAAACAAGTTAGTTACTTCCAAGATACAAGGATTGGATAAATGCTCCTATTCCAAAAGGGAGAAATTGGCCAAAACCAAGGGACTACAGGTCCCATGTAAGCCCAAAACCCAGCAGGGCAGTTGTTAAATCTTAAAATTCCAAAATAATCTCCTTTGACTCCATGTCTCATGACCAGGGTATGCTAATGCAAGGGGTGGACTCTCAATGCCTTGGGCAGTTCTGCCTCTGTGGCTCCTCAGAGTACAGGCCCAGCAGCTGCTTTCATGGGCTGGTGTTGAGTGTCTGCAGCTTTTCCAGGCACATGGTGCAAGCTGTCAGTGGATCTATCATTCTGGGGTCTGGAGAACAATGGCACTCTTCTCACAGCTCCACTGGGCAGTGCTGCAGTGGAGCTATGTGGGGACTCCAACTGCACATTTCCCCTCAGCACTGCTATAGTAAAGGTTCTCCATGAGGACTCTACCCCTCCAGCAGACTTCTGCCTGGACATCCAGGCATTTCCTTATATCCTCTGAAATCTAAGTGGAGGTTCCCAAACCTGAATTTTTCTTTCTGCACACCTGCAGGCCCAACACCTTGTGGAAGCTGCCAAGGCTTGGGGCTTGCACCCTCTGAAGCCATGGCCCAAGCTATACTTTGTTCCCTTTTAGCCACAGCTGGAACTGGAGTTGCTGGGATGTAGAGCAACATGTCTCAAGACTGTACAGAGCAGTGGGGGCCCTGGGCATGGCCCATGAAATTATTTTTCCCTCCTAGGCCTCTGGGTCTGTGATGGGAAGGATTGCTCTGAAAGTCTCTGAAATGCCCTGGAGACATTTTCCTCATTGTCTTGACTATTAACATTCAATTCCTTTTACGTATGCAAATTTCTTCAGCCAGCAGCTTGAATTTCTCTCCAGAAAGTCCGGTTTTCTTTTCTACCACATGATCAGGCTGCAAATTTTCCAAACTGTTATGCTCTTATTCCCTATTAAACATAAGTTCCAATTTCAGACAATCTTTTTGTGAATGCATATGAGTGTATGCTTTCAGAAACAGCTGGGTCACATCTTGAATGCTTTGCTGCTTAGATATTTCTTCTACCCAGATACCCTAAATCAACCATTTCAAGTTAAAAGTTATGCAAATCTCTAGGGCAGGGGAAAGATGCCACCAGTCTCTTTGCTAAAGCATAGCAAGAGTGACTTTTACTCCAGTTCCCAATAAATTTCTTTTGTTCATTTGAGTCCACTTCAGCCTGGACATCATTGTCCATATCACTATCAACATTTTGGTCAAGTCCATTCAACAAGTTTCTAGGAAGTTCCAAAGTTTCCCATATCTTTCTGTTTTCTTCTGAGTCCTCCAAACTGCTCCAACCTCTGCCCATTACCCAGTTCCAAAGTGCTTTCCACATTTTCAGATATCTTTATAGCAATGCCCCCCTCCCAGTATGAATTTCCTGTATTAGTTCATTTTCAAACTGCTATAAAGAACTACCTGAGACTGGGTAATTTGTGAAAAAAGAGGTTTAGTTGACTCACAGTCCACAGGCTTAACAGGAATCATGGTTGGAAGACCTTAGGAAACTAATAGTTGTGGCAGAAGGTGAAGGGAAACCAAGCACGTGCGTCTTTATCATGGCAGAGCAGGAGAGAGAGAGAGTGAGCAGAGGGAAAAGTTCCACCCACTTTTGAAATACCAGATCTCATGAGAACTCACTCACTATCATGAGAACAACAAGGGGAAAATCCACTCCCATGATTCAATCATCTGCCACCAGGTCCCTCCCCTGACCCATGGGAATTACAATTTAAGATGAGATTTGGGTGGGGACACAAGGCCAACCATATCATTATACTCTCGTACCTTTCCAAATCTCGTATCTCAAAAAATACATAAAAATGCTCACAGACAGCTAGAAAGCAGGATACACTTCACTAAGAACCATGTCTAAGGTACTTTTCTAAGATGGGAAGTTAGTTTTCTAAGAATAACTTTCAAAAAATAATATCTGATATTGAGACAGGGTTCTTGCTCTGTTGCTCAGGTTGGAGGGCACTTACACAATCTTGGCTTACTCCAGTCTCCACCTCCAGCTCAAGCGATCTTCCCACCTCAGCCCCCAAAACAGCTGGGACCAGAAGTATGAGCCACCATGTCTGGGTAATTTTTAAATTTTTTGTAGAGGTGGGGTTTCACCACTTGCCCAGGCTTGTCTTTGAGCATTTTATTTAGCAATGTGTGACCCTTTTCATCACATGTACTATCATAGCTAATTTTAATTTTTCATTATTTAACTATGGAACTGATGAATTTTAGGTTTTTATTACTCTTCCTTTTATTTGTTACCTTCATTTCTTTTTGTTCACTTGTTTGATCATTAGAAATTCCACCAGATATTGGGTTGGAGGAGAGTCTCATGAACATTCAAATCTTTTTTTGTTTGGATCTTATTTGGTAATAGGCAAGATAAGTGTTAAATCTTCAAGCTTTGTTGTTTAAAGCCATGAAGTGTTTGTTCTGACCTTCAGATAGTACAGGGATAGAGAAATTTAAAATTTAGAACTAAAGCCAGACTTTTAGAATTTAAGCAGTGTCTTGTGTGATTACTTCTCTGTCCCTTTTTCCTGGATATCTCAGGATAATTTTTAATCGTAAGAACAACAATGACAGTGATAGTAAAAGCTAATTTGAATGTCATACTTCGCTAAGCATGTTACATACATTATCTCTTACTTTTGAAAATAATACTGTGAATGGCACTGTTATCTTTCAAAACCAAAATTTTATACTTGAAGTAAACGTAAGCTTATGGAAACTAAGACACTATTTAAATATCTTCAGATCACAATTGGTGTAGCCATGATTCAAATTTAGATGGATCTGGCTATTGCTTGAGTTTTTAAAAGTTGAGGACTCAAAGTTCTAATCAATTCACAATGGCCTTCAGTTCTACTCTTTAGCAGCATTTTTACATGCTGAACTACTTCACCACTTGAAATGATTCCATATTCAAAATTGTGAACTTAGTAATGTTCTGCTTTGGTCACAATTTTCTGTCCTTTAGTCTCTTCCATTTTTTCCCCTATTGAACTTTCTCATCATTGGCAGTTTTTAATTTTTACTCCTTTACAATTTATCTTAGCTTATAGTCACAATTTTGTTTTCACTTGTCTCCTTATCTTATCAGATTCAGAAATGTAATAACAGCCAGTCTATAGTCACTTGTTGCAGAGGTTCTATAGACTGTCCAAGTTTGCTAGTTCCCAGTTCTGTGTAAACCCCTCCAGTTGTTTTTTCCTTCTTACTCCACATTGCCATGGGCGTGATTTTAGAAGATCCCAAAACATAACAAAGAGGTATACAAGAAGGTTGTATTGTCAGTATTATCTAGGCCCATTACTTCATATTCCTGTTAATATCTTGTTAGTTTTCTATTGTGATCCACATAAAAAATTGCTCTACATCTTTTCTAATTTCCCTAAACAGAAGTTCCATTGCTATTTCCTGTTTCCTCACTTTCAAAGCACTAATCTTGTAAAGTCTTTTCATTTTGGGGGTCCTTGCCAATGTTTTATTTTCTTGACATTAAAAAAATACCACAGAACCACCCTCCAGCATTAGTTTCTAATTCCAATACTCTGCTTTTTATTAATGGCCTCACAATTCCCCCACTTATTCAGTTTTCTTTGACTCCATCTACTTTCTCTTGCCTCATATCTTGTCAGTTGCCAAGATTTATTGTAGTATATGTGGATCTCTATTTTGCACATTTTAAGAACTCGCCTAAGTGGTTATATCAAAGTAAAGTAGAGGCAGACATATTTGCAAGCAATGATAAGTTCTTTTTCTTACTGGTTATATTTGATGGATAGGTGATTTGATCCCCTTTCAGTGAAGACAATAGAATACTTACAGCATTGGATATTGTGAAGATGGAATGAGATGAAGCATAAAAACTCACAGTGGCTAGAACATGATGCACACTCAGTAAACATTTGCTAATATTAAATATTACTAAGGCTACAGCATGTTGTAGGGGTGTGCATACAACAAAGCACAAACAAATTGGTGGCTATCCCCACAACAATGTACCAAAGTGCATGCTACATTTGTTATAGAACCAACAGGTTCATATGCCCACTGCACAGAAACAGACCAATTACACTGAGACAGAAGGGTTTGCAGCAGAGAAAGAGTTTAGTGATTGCAGGGTACCAAATGAGGAAATGGAAAAAGACTGTCAAATCCATCTCCTTGAGGAGTTCTGGGCAGGGGTTTTTAAGTGGATCATGGAGGGTGGGGGGCTGGAAAATTGGGATTGATTGGTCAGGGTAGGAGGGATGAAATCATCAGAATGTGGAAACTGCATTCTTTGATGAGTCGTCTTCTTGTGGGTTCCTTTAGATTTGATTTTACCTCTTTGAGTTTTGCCTGCTGTAATTCTGTGTGGCAGGACAATTGTAAAGTGGTCTAGCAGGTCCAGTGTTTAATGATTCTTATGTGTCAAAACCTGAGGCTTTAATTTAGCACTCTGGACCTGGGCACTATAAAAGTATAAAACAGTTCTGTTTATTGGTGACTTGGTCACAAGTTAAATGAAGACTTAGAAAATGCTACCTGGTAAAGAGCTTAAAGAGCCAATTAACCTATATCTGTAGCCATTTATTTATTAATTTTGTTAGTTATGGTCTTCATTTGAGTAATGGTTCCATGGCATTTATCTGAGTTTAAAGAAATCTTTAAAGATTTTTCTGTATGTTTTATATATTTAAAAGATGTTATCTATATCTTTCTTAAAACTAACTTTATTTTTGAACTATAATGTACACACAGAAAATGCATATATCACAAGAGTATAGGTCAGCAAATTATTACAACATGATCACACCCATGTAACCAGCACCTAGGTTAATAAATAGAATTTTACTGTGCACAAAATCTCCCATTCTTGGTACCCTCATCTTCCTTCCATAGATAACCAATCTCAAATATTCTTTTGCATGTATGTAGTTTTTTAATGGTTTATTTTACTTCATTATAAATTGACAAATAAAATTGTATGCATTTATTATGTACCACATGATGTTTTGAAGTATATATACACCATGGAATAGCTAAATCTAGCTAATTAACATAGCATTATCTCACATAGTTATCATTTTTGTGGTGAGACTATTTAATATCCACTCAGCATTTTTCAAGAATGCAATATATGGTTCTTAACTCTAGTCACCAATAGACTGGATGCAATATATCTCTTGAAGTTATTCCTTCTATGCGAAATTTTGTAACCTTTGACCAACATCTCTACAATTATCCATCCCCAACTATACCAGTGCCTGGTGACCATGATTCTACTCTCTACTTCTGTAAGTTCAACTTTTTTATATTCCACATATATCTGAGATCATGTGCAATTTGCCTTTCTGTGGCTGAATTATATCACTTGACATAATGTTCTTCAGATTCATCCATGTTGTAACAAATAACAAGATTTTCTTCTTTTCAATGGCTGAATAGCATTCCATTGTGTATATATATTTCACATTTTCTTTATCCATGTATCCACTGATGGACACTTAGATTGATTCTGTATGTTGACTGTTACGAACAATGCTGCACTGAACAAGGGTGTGTAGATATTTCTTTGACTTACTGATTTTATTTTCTTTGGCTATATTCCCAGCAGTAAGATTGCTGGATCATATGGTAGTTGTATTTTTAATTTTTTGAGGAATCGTTATACCATTTACCATAATGGCTATGTTAATTTACATTTCCACCAATAATGTGCAAGTGTTCCTTTTCTCCATATTCTCACAAACACTTGTCTTTTGCCTTATTAATATTAGCCATTCTAACAGGCATGAGGTGATCTCTTAATGTGGTTTTAATTTGCATTTTCCTAGCAATCAAAGATGTTGAACATTTAAAAAATGTAACTATTGGTCATTTTTATGTCTTCTTTTGATAAATATCTGTCCATGAACTTTGTTCAGTTTTTAATGGAATTAAAAAAAAATATTGAGTTGTTTGGGTTCCTTGTATATTCTGGAAATTCATCCCTTGTCAGATGGATAGTTTGCAAATGTTTTCTTCCATTCGACAAGTTGTCCCCTCACTCTATTGATAGCTTTTTGTCTTGTGCAGATGTTTATTAATTCAATGTAACACCAGTTGTCTATTTTTCCTTTTGTTGTCTGTGCTTTCGGAGTCATATCCAAAAAATTATTGCCCAGACTATCACGGAGAATTTGCCTTATGTTTTCTGCTAGTAGCTTCATAGTTTTGGGTCCTATGTTTAGGTCTCTAATCCATTTTCAGTTGATTTTTGTATATGGTGTATGACAAGGGTTTAATTTTATTCTACATATGGTTATCCAGGTTTCCTAACATTGTTTATTAAAGAAACTGTGCTTTCTCCATTGTTTATTCCTGGCACTTTTGTTGAAAATCTGTTAGCTGCACATGTTTGGATTTATTTCTGGCCTCTGTATTCTGTTCCTTTGGTCTATGTATCAATTTACTTACTTTTGTGTCAGAACCATGCTGCTTTGGCTACTATAGCTTTGTAGTATAACTTGAAGCCAGGTAGTGTGATGCCTCTAGCTTTCTTCTTTTTGCTCAATATTTATTTGGCTATTTGGGGTCCTTTGTCTTTCCATATAAATTTTAGGATAACTTTTTAATTTCTGTGAAAAGTATCAGTGGTATTTTGATAGAGGGTGACTTTAATTTGCATTTAGCTTTGATTAGTAGGGACATTTTATTAATATTAATTCCTCTAATCTGTGAACTCAGAATATATGCTTATTTATTTGTGTTTTCAATTTCTTTTGTGATTTTTCTATGATTTTCAGTGTGAAGATCTTTTACTTCCTTCATTAAATTTATTTCCAGGTACTTTATTTTTGTAATTCATATAATTGAGATGGTTTTCTTGATTTCTTATTAAGATAGTTTAGTGTTAATATACAGAAATGTTACTAATTTTTGTATGTTGATTTTGTATTTCATAATTTTATCAAATTTATTTATTGGTACTACACATTTTGTTAGAGTTTTTTAACAGCAATTTTGGCTTGTAAGATTAAACTGTTTGCAAACAGAGACAATGATATGGTTAGGCTTTGTGTCCCTACCCAAATATCATCTTGAATTGTAAGCCTCATAATCCCTATAATCCCCATGTGTCAAGAAAGAGACCAGGTGGAGGTAATTTAATCATGGGGCAGTTTCCCCGTACTGTTTTGTGATAGTGAGTGAGTTCTCACGAGATCTGATGGTTTTGTAAGGGGCTCTTCCCTCTTCACTTGGGACTTTTTTTCCTGCTGCCTTGTGAAGAAGATGCCTTGCTTCCCTTTCACCTTCTGCCATGATTATAAGTTTCCTGAGGCCTCCCTAGTCATGCTGAACTGTGAGTCAATCAAACCTCTCTCCTATAAACTACTCTGTCTTTGGCAGTATCTTCATAGCAGTGTAAGAATGGACTAATGCAGACAATTTAACTTCTTCTTTTCTGATTTGGATGCCTTTTATTTATTTGTTTCTCTTACCTAATTGTTATGGCTAGGATTTCCAGTACTATGTTGACTAGATGTAGTGAGAGTAGGCATCCTTGTCTTGTTCTAGATCTTAGAGGGACAGCCTTCAACTTTTCCTCCTTGAGTATGATTTTAGCTATGAGTTTGTGATATATGGCTTTTAGTGTTGAGATACATTTCTTGTATACCTAATTGATTGAGAGTTTTTATTATGAAAAGATGTTGAATTTGGTCAAATATTTTCTGCATCTATTGAAATGATACTTTTTTTTTTCTTTCATTCTGTTAACGTGATATATCACATTTATCCTTGGGATGAATCTCAATCATGGTGAATCTTTTCAATATGCTGTTGAATGTGGTTTGCTAGTATATTGAGGATTTTGAGGATTCTTGAGGATTTTGCATGTATTTTATCAGAAATATTGACCTATAGTTTATTTATTTATTTATTTATTTATTTTTATTTTTGGAATGTCCTAGTTTGGCTTTGATATCAGGGTAATACTGGCCTAAAATGAGTTTGAAAGTATTTTCTTCATTTTGAGTTTATTGGAAGAGGTTTTTTTGGTGTGTGGGGCAGGTAGAATTGGTGTTAGTTCTTTAAATGTCAGGTAGAATTCAGCAGTAAAGCTGTCAGGTCTTGGGCTTTTGTTTGATGAAATACTTTCTATTACTTATTCAATCTCCTTACTCATTATTGGTCTGTTGAGATATTTTATTTCTTCATAATTTAATCTTGGCAAGTTGTGTATGTCCAGGAATTCATTCATTTCTTCTTAGTTATCCGATTTGTTGGTATATAATTGTTGGTATCTCTTATGACCATTCGTATTTCTCTTGTATCAATTGTAACATCTCCTTTTTCATACCTAATTTTATTTTAGTCCTCTTCTTTTTTTTTAGTCTAGATGGTTTGTTGATTTTATTTTTTCAATAAACCAACTCAGTTTTGTTGATTTATTTTTGTCTCTATTTCATTTATTTCTGTTCTCATCTTTACTATTTTCTTCATTCTACTATCTTTGAGTTTACTTTGTTCTTATACATCTTGTTTCTTGAAGTGTAACATTCGGTTGTTTTAGACCTTTCTTCATATTTGATGTAGGCATTTATTGCTATAAACTCTCCTTTTAGACTTGATTTTGCTGTATTCCATTAAGCTTTGGAATGTTGTGTTTCCATTTTTGTTTGCCTCAAGATATTTTGAAATTTTGTTTTAATTTCTTCATTCAACCGTTGATTTTCAGGAATAATTTTTTAATTTTGTGTTTTGTAAATTTTTTGAAGTTTCTCCTGTTATTGGTTTCTATTTTATAACTTTGTAGTCAAGAAAGATACTTGATATGATTTTAATCTTCTTACATTTCTTAAAACTTATTTTGTGGCCTAACATAAGATCTATCCTGAAGACTGTTCCATGTGCATGAAGAATGTGTATTCTGCAGCTTTTAAATGTTCTGTATGTGTCTGTTAGGTCTATTTTGTCTAGTGTGCAGTTTAAATACAATATTTTCTTACTGATTTTCTGTCTGGATAATCTTTCTGTTGTTAAAAGTGGGATAGTGAAGTCTCCTACTATTATTGCATTGACATCCATATTTCCCTTCAAATCTATTAATATTTGCTTATATATTTAGGTGCTGTAGTGTTGTGTTCATATACATTTATAATCGTTATATCATCTTACTGAATTGATTTATTATTATATAATAATCCTCTTTGTCTCTTTTGCAGTTTTGAATTAAAGTCTATTTTATCTGATATAATTATAGCTACTCCTACTATCTTTTGGTTTCCATTTTCATGGAAAATCTTTTAATATCTCTTCGTTTATCAGTCTATATTCACCTTATAGGTGAAATGAGACCCTTGTGTGGAGCATTTGGTTGGATCTTCGTTTGTGTGTTTGTGTGTGTGTGTGTGTGTGTGTGTGTGTTTTGTTCCATTCAGCTACTGTATCTTTTGATTGGAGAATTGAATCAATTTACATTAAAGATAACTATTGATAGGTAATACTACTGCCATTTTGATAGTTGTTTTTTAATTATTTTATAGGTCTTTTCTCTCTTTATTTTTCTTTTGCTGTCTTCCTTTGTAGCTAAACGATTTTCTCTAGTGGTATGTGATTTTTTTTTTTACTTTTTACTTTTTTATGTATCTACTATACTATGCTTTGTAGTTATCATGAGACTTATTTAAAAGTATTATTTTATGACAAATTATTTTAAACTGAAAACAATTTTACTTTGATCACAGAAAACCTCTCCAATTTTACTCCATAATATGCCTCCCTATATTTTGAATTTTCGATGTTTCAATTTGTCTTTTTATATTGCATATTCCTTACAAATTACGGTTTCTTTTATGAATTTTAATAGTTTTGACTTTTAACCTTAATACGAAAGATATAAGTGATGTACACACCACCATTACAGTATTAGAATATCTGAATTTTGTGAGTACTTTTACCAAAGAGTTTTATACTTTCAGATGTTCCTGTTACTCATTAGTGTTCTTTTCTTTTAGCTTGAAGAACTTTCTTTGTCATTTCTTGTAAGACAGATCTGGTGGTGATGAACTTTCTCAGCTTTTGTGCATCTGGGAAAACCTGTCTTCATTTCTGAAGGACAGTTTTGCTGGCTATAGTATTCTTGGATGACAGTTTTATCTTTTCTCTTCAGTACTTTCCATATATCATCCCCACTCTCTCCTTGTCTTATGGTTTCTGCTAGGAAATCTGCTGCTAGACATCTTGGAACTTCCTTATGTGTTATTTGCTTATTTTCTTTTGCTTTCAGGATATTCTCTTTATCTTCGATTTTTGACAGTTTGATTATATTATGTTTTGGAATAATCTTGTTTGGATTATGTAATGTATGAACGCAGAGAAGATCTTTGACCTCCCTGTGTCTAGATGTTTATATCTTTCTTCATATTTGGAAAGTGTTCTGCTATTATTGCTTTAAAGAGGCTTTCCACCCCTTCATCTTTCTTTCTCCTTCTTAAATGAGAAGACTCAAATATTTCCTGTTTTAATGCTCTACCATAAATCCTGTTAACTTTTTTAAAATTCTTTTTTATTCTTTTTTCTTTTTTCTCTTCTAAGTGTATATTTTCAAGTAACCTGTCTTTTTGTTCACAGATTTTTTTCTTTTCTTTTCTTTTCTTTTTTTTTTTTTTTTTTTTTGAGGCAGAGTCTCACTTTGTCACCTTGTCTGCCATGCAGTGGTGTGATCTCAGCTCACTGGAACTTTCACCTCCCAGGTTCAAGCAATTCTCCTGCCTCAGCCTGCTGAGTAGCTGGGATTATGGGCGCCCACCACCATGCCTGAATAATTTTTGTACTTTTAGTAGAGATGGATTTTTGCCATGTAGGCCACGCTGGTCTCGAACTCCTGACCTCAGGTGATCCTCCTGCCTCGGTCTCCCAAAGTACTGGGATTATAGGCAAGAGCCACCATACCCAGCCCACAGATACTGTTTTAAGCTTGCTCTATTCTGCTGTTAATGCTTCTATTGCATTATTGCATTTTTCTTTTTTTTTTTTTGAGACGGAGTCTCGCTCTGTTGCCCAGGCTGGAGTGCAGTGGCCGGATCTCAGCTCACTGCAAGCTCCACCTCCCGGGTTTACGCCATTCTCCTGCCTCAGCCTCCCGAGTAGCTGGGACTACAGGCGCCAGCCACCTTGCCCGGGCTAGTTTTTTGTATTTTTTTTAGTAGAGACGGGGTTTCACGCGCTGTTAGCAAGGATGGTCTCGCGATCACTTGACCTCGTGATCTGCCCGTCTGTTGGCCTCCCTAAAGTGCTGGGATTCACAGGCTTGAGCCACTGCGACCCGGCCTCGTATTGCATTTTTCATTTTGTTCATTGTATTTTTCAACACCAGGGTTTCCGTTGTATGAAAAGCATTTAATCTCTCTTTCAAATTTCTTTCTGACACCTTTTTATTTTTCTCATTTTCATTAAAATGTTTACGTGTATTTTCTTAAAAGTTCATTGACATTCTTAAAACAGTTATTGTTGAATCTTCATCACAGCGCCTTCATACATCTTCATTCTTTAGGGTCAGTCACTGGCACTTTATTTTGTCTCTTTGGTAATGTTTATGTTTTTCCTGACTGTTCTTGATCCTTTGTGGATATGTGGCCAAATGTTTGTGCACTTCAAAATAGATACCTATTCTAGTCTCCTAGACTGGGACTTGTCTGAGTTAGCCCTTCAACAGTCAGCCCCTTCAGAGTTTCTTGGCAAGGCAGTCTGGCAGAGTCTGAACCTTTGGTTCACTGGGGCCTGGCACAGTTCTGGGACAGGCTAGAAGCCTGGGGCTGCCTGGGACCTTGGTTTGCCCTGGGGTGGAGCCTGAAGCTTTGGGATTAGCCCCCGCTATAGTTGGCTGCAGCACTGGGCAGACCAGAAGCTCAGAACTGCTGAGGCCTGCCTGTTGATAGGGCTGTCCAGAATCTGGGGCTGCCGAAGGTTGGTCTGACAGTGGTGTGGACCTGGAATATCAATTCCTGCTTCATAGGCCCTAAAGCTTGGACTGTGGGACTCTGCCTGGTGCTGAAGTGGGTCTGTAGGTTCGGTAAAATGTACCGCTCTGGATCTGAGACTGAGGGAAGGCTTTGGGTTTTTTTTTTTTTTTTTTTTTTTTTTTTTTTTTTTTTGAGACGAGTCCTTGCTCCTGCCTCCAGGCTGGGAGTGCAGTTGGTCCGCTCTCAGCTCACTGCAAGCTCCGCCTCCCGGTTTGACGCCCATTCTCCTGTCTCAGCCTCCCGAGTAGCTAGACTGACAGGGCGACCCGCCTCCGTCGCCCGGCTTGTTTTTTGTATTTTTTTTTATTAGTAGAGACGGGGTTTCACCGTATTAGCCACGGATGGTCTCGATCACCTGACCTCGTGATCCACCCGTCTCCGGCTCCCAAAGTGCTGGATTACACGGCTTGGAGCCACGCAGCCCGGCCGCTTTGTGTTTTAAGATTTAGATGTGATGGACCTGAAGCTGGGTCTAAGGCAAAGTCTTAATGATCACTTCCCTTCCTCTTATCCTAACGGTGGATGATACCTCATTCTGCACTCTGTTCAGCTGGGGTTCAAGGAGGGTGACATGGATAACATAAACTCTTTTCTTCATTCTTTTTTCTAAATACTGAATTTAAAGATACAACCTGTAACATATGTTTTCAAGGATTTTTTTCTAGAAAATACATAAAAGTAAATCAATCTGCTATTCTGTAGTAGGGTGAAATTAATAAAAATTTTAATAATCATCTATTTCCTAATGGAACCTTGCAGTCAGGTATTCGTAAAGAAGAGCTTTATTGATAATAAATACTATTCTCAGGGGGGGGGGGGTCTGTTTTATGAGCATAGATATTTAGTATTCTCTCAACTACCAGACAGCTTTCCAAAAAAAAAACTATATTAAATATATGAAAAATGAATAAAAATAGAAGAAATCTTGTGTGATGTAAACATTTTTTAGAGTGCAATTTTAAAAGTGTCTTAAATATGTAGGTTATAAACAAAGCTTCAAATCTAGATTTCCTTTTTAAAAAAGAAAGAATTGGGAGAGCCAATTTTAAATTGATTATCAAAAACTTAAAACAAATACAATAACTATTTTGCTATTTGTTGCCTAATCCTGAAGCAAACATTTATTTTATTCATTTACAGCTTGACTTGAAAAAAATAAAAGGAAAGTGCATATATTTTCTCTGAGTTTCTAACCCTCAGGATTTATTTTCCATAAACATCTAGTTATTACCATGATGTTATATATGATTACAACTGAGCAAACATCTCACCCAGGGATTTGAGAATGTAAATAGCTCCTGAGCCAAGTCGCAGGCTTCCTTATGCTCAGGTAGGTTTATAATACAGTGTGTTGTGCTTTTGTTTTGTTTTTAATCACTTCTTAGACTCCCAGTTTGGTTGAACATAGCCCAAGATGACTCTCTTTCCAAAACACAAAAATTAAGCTAAAGACTTAACCATATGTTTGGTCCTGATGGTGCTTATTTTCTGTGTTAGATTCAAAGAATGAATAAAATGAATGAAATGAAACAAACCATCTCTCCAGCAGTAAGCCTTGAAATACTGAAGTGAAGGGCTCATTGTGGGTTTTTTCTCTGAGTGTAACCTATGTCTGACTTGCAGGAAATCAACAAGATTTAGTGGTCCCAGGGGCCAGTCAATGCTCGTCCATTTCCTTTGACTTTCAGCACCTCTCTCTGACTCATGTTTCTCATCTGAAGTACTGGGGAGGCTGGATTAGAATTCATGGTTTCAAATTAATCTCTGTGGTGCCCTATTGATTTCTTCAATCTTTTTTTAGGGAGTATCTGAAGGGTAGTGATGGTGAGAGGAATTTCAAGCTCTCTGCTGAATACCGATCTATACTTTTCACTATATACATTTTATTGTACTCCATGTATGGTTTCTCTTGAATGACTTATAATAAACAGAAAGGTTTCATTTAATAACTTAGGGGAACTCTGAAACAAATGTCTAATGTTATTTTCAGGAATTTTGTCTTATTTGAGATTCTCTGGAACTCAGGTCATATTTCTAACCCAGGGTGGAGTTTGGTATTCCTCTGTCAGGTCGGGCAAGTCTAGATATGTCTCCTTGTAGAGCCTCCAGGGTATCTTAAAATTAGTCACCCTAAGCCTGGAAGGAACAAGTCAAACAGTCACTGAACAAACATTGAGCACCTTCTGTGCGATGTTCTAGAGGGTCAAAGATTTTTAAACACAGTCCCTGCCATCTAGACTCAAAATTTTAGAGATATGTGTATGTGTATGTGTGTGTGTTTGGGGGTTGGGGGTTGTGGGTGTCATACAATGCTAGTTGTGCTAAATGCTAAGTTAATGGTGAAAAAAGATTTATTTAGAAGGAAGAGGAGACAGGGACATACTTTGAACTGTGCTTTGAAAAATGAGTATGATTTTCATTTACATATGTGTGTGTGTGTATACATACACACATATATATATATATGTGTGTGTGTGTGTGTATATATATATATATATATATATATATATATAGAGAGAGAGAGAGAGAGAGAGAGAGAGAGAGAGAGAGTCTTGCTCTGTCACCCAGGCTGAAGTGTGGTGGTGTGATCATAGCTTAGGGTAACTTCAAACTCCTGAGATCAAGTGATCCTCCTGCCTCAGCCTCCTGAGTAGCTAGGACCACAAAAGTGTGCATTACCATGCTCAGCTAATTTTAATTTTTGTAGATACAGGGGTCTCACTAAGTTGCCCAGGCTGGTCTTAAAATCTTGGCCTCAAATGATTCTCCCACCTTGACCTCCCAAAGTGTTGAGATCCACTACCTGGCCTAAACAATGAGAAGATTTCAATAAGAAGTGGTGAAAATGTATCCTTAATTCCATGCCACGTGTGTTCCTAGCATGAAAGATTTCTGGAGAGAACAAACCTTTGCTATACCTGACATATAATCATGTTTGATTTCCTATCAAACATGTGAGGTGTGCTTCAGTTCAGTTCTGGGAAAGATCTAGGTGATAAAATTCTAGGTAAAATAATTCTAGGAATTCAGTGAAGTTTTCTAAAGGAATTCCAGATCAAATTAGATCTCCACAAAATATCGAGACTAGAGAAGACATTTTTATTAGGCTTCTGTGACACAGAACTCAACTCAAAGCAGATTGTAACCAATTTCCTTGCTATCTACCTTCTGCTGTGACTGCCAAATCAAAGACTAAATGGCATTAGAGTCTCCTAAGGGCAGGAGAATCCCTCCTTGCTCTTTTCACTGGGGTCCTCAGATGTCACACAGTTTCTGGAGCATCCTGTGCACTAGAGCTAAAAATAACCTGATCCCGAGCTTCATTCTTCTGATTTTCTCTTGAGTGATTCAAGAGAAGTTATGAGAAGGTAATCTGAAGGGGCTGGGTAGTGCAGAGTGCTATCTTGGCAGCAGTCATACTTGCTGAGAATCCTGGTTTCACTCTGTCTATTGTGTTTTCTCCCTGGAGAAAATAGGCAAGATCTACATTTTCAGATTTTTATAATGCAAAATGAGGAATAAATCAATCTTCTTCTGTCACCATCTGAGAGCACTGACGCAGAATGACACCACATTTCAGTCATTTCTCAGGCAAAAGACATAATAAAATAAAATATAATCTATTCTGAAGACTGCCAAGTTCAGTTTACTCTTTCTCTTTGGGTAGGGCAGAAGTCAGATTAAAGGGAAATTATTCACAAAAAAATAACCTTTCAAGGTCTCCTTTTCCTAGGTTCAAAACACATATTTCAGAACACACAATAATTCATACTATATTATTAGAAAATTGGAATAAAATAGAATTAAATGTTCAGTTATAAGTATATTTTTCCTTTGTAGAAGAAAACTTGGTGAATTTTCTTGAACTCTTTATTTTTAAATAATTTAGTATTTATGAAGTGGATAATTAATAAATGAATGAGAACCTATAATATGGTGTGCTGGCTGGGCCTTGTGGAAAATTTTGTAGCCATATAAACTGTGGTCTTTGCCACCACAAACTTGTACTGAGACTGAGAAAATGAGGCAAGTGTATATATGGAATTCATGTATGCAATATAGTTTTTTTCAGACTATAAGTCATATATTATCAGAGGATAAAAAGATCAATAAGAGAGTTATCAAGAAAGGCTTATTGTAGCAAGTAAAATTTTACTATATTATAATCATCTCTCCATATATCACAGGCAAAAACTTTCTGGCTGGGTGACCTTAAACACTTCAATTTTTCACATCTATAAAAGGGGGTCACCCATAGGCTGTTCTCTGTTACACGAAGCTAATTGCCTTTGCTTATGGCCTTCTAGAGCTAGACTGTGGTGGAAGAAGATATCAGGAAACACACTTTCTATAATTTCCTCTTTTATGTCGCTTATATATTACTCAGCTAGGACTGGCATAACAAAATACCATAGACTGGGTGGCTTAAACAATAGTTCTGGAGGCTGAAAGTCCAAGATCAAAGTGTTGGAAGATTTGGTTTCTCCTGAGGCCTCTCTCCTTGGCTTGCAGGTGGCTGCCTTCTTGGTATATCCTCACGTGGCCTCTTCTCTGTTCCTATTGTCTCTTCTTCATCTAATAAGGACCCTAATCCTATTGGATCAGGTCCTCACTATTCTGGCCTCATTTAGCCTTAATTACCTCCTTAAAAGCCCTATCTTCAAATATAGTTACACTGAGTATTAGGGCTTAAGCATAAGAATTTTGATTTATTTAAATTTATTTTACTTTAATGCATACCAGCTTATAACAATGCAAAATCTTCCATATAATTTCCATAAATTTACTTCTACCTCTATGCTGTTGAGCTCCTATGGGTTACCCCTATCTTATCCTACAATAACTGGGTGTAGAACTTCATTGTCTTTCACTATCAATCCACTTACATCAAGCATATCAGGGTTTTATTATACACAGAAGGGTCACATTATGTACTACTTAGCTTTATTTCTTCTTGAAGATGCAATATCCATTCCATTCCGATCTCACTTTCTACCTCTAGAGCAATAAACAAGTGTTTTTTCTTTCTCTTAGAAAAGTTCCACCAATACCTAAGTCTGTTACGGTATTGTCTGCTATCTGCAAGCAACTTTCAAGTAATTTTTTTCTGCTAAATATAGGATTCTTCTTAAACTCTGAAGGAAAGAATTAATATATTATCATTTTCCATATTTATATGTGTGATTTATAAATATTTCCAAGGTTGTGAAAAGTTTTCATTTAATAATTGAAGAAAGTTGCTTGAAAAACTTCAATAGCTTCCAGTTGAGCATAGTATATAGCAGTTCTAAGATTTTCTGCCTTTTCGTTTTAGGAATCAATTCTGTTTTGATCTTTATTTGCTCTTCTTGCTTTTGTTGAATACTTTTGATGTTCATTATGCATTTTCTCGAATTGAATTATTAGTTTATTTATTTTATTTTTTCTGAAGGAATCAAAACTAGGCATGAATTTGTCTCTAAAAATTATTTTCATAGTATGTGTAAATTTAATTTGCAACATCCTAATTTTTATTATAGTTAGAGTTGGTAATTTTAAGTTTTCCCTCATTGACCTAATACTTCTTTGGAGATTTTATCAATTTCCAAGAAACTCAATGTTTTTGTTCTATATTTTGCTATTTATTTCTGCTTTTATTGCATTGTCATTAGACAATATGACCCATAATATGATTATTAATTGGAATTTATTGATTTTTTAATAGTCTAATATATGATAATTTTTATAAATTATCATAGACTATCATGGCTCTTTGGAAAGAATATGTAGTCTCCTTTTTACATATATATATGCATATAAGCATAGATAAATGCCACACAGTTGTTAAATTACATCATAATTATGCCATTCAAATATTTTGTATTTTAATCTATTTTTTCATCAAATACATATGGGAAGCTGTTAGTAATCTATACATTTTAGTTTTTATCAATTTGTCTTCATATATTTAAATATGAGAGAGGTATTTGTGGAAGGTCTACATTATGATTTAATCTTTTATTCTTGTAATATAATTATCTTTGTTTAGTTAATGCATTTGACTTGGATTCTTCCTAGTTGTAAATGAATACTCAGATGGCCAGCTTCACAGCTGCCAGTATTTTATTTATGCATTTTGTTTTATTTTGTCTTATATTTCTTTGTTCATGTGTTAAATTGTTTTTCTTTTCTTGTTAATTTTGATTTGTCTCTTTTATAAACAAAAATATAATTGGATTTTTTTTTTTTTTTTTTTTTTTGAGACGGAGTCTCGCTTTGTTGCCCAGGCTGGAGTGCAGTGGAGCGTTCTCCACTCACTGCAAGCTCCGCCGCCTCCCGGGTTCACATCATTCTCCTGCCTCAGCCTCCCTAGAAGCTGGGACTACAGGCGCCCGCCACCACGCCTGGCTAGTTTTTTTGTATTTTTAGTAGAGACGGGGTTTCACCGTGTTCGTCAGGATGCTCTCAATCTCCTGACCTCGTGATCCACCCACCTCGGCCTCCCAAAGTGCTGGGATTACAGACTTGAGGCACCGCGCCCGGCCCATAATTGGATTTTACATATTTGGCAACATCTGTGAATCTTTATGTTTTAATAAATGGAACTTAACCCATTTACATTTATTGTCCTAAAATTTTTTTTCTTACCATTCTTATGCTATTTTATGCTTTATGTTTTTCCAGTTTTTAAAATTTTATTTTTTATTATACATGTATACATATATATCTATATATACCTCCCGCTCTCTCTCTACATATATATATATATGTATCTGTCATTCATTAAATGTACTGTGCTTTCTTTGCAGTTTAAGGGGACAAGGTGGGAGAGATCAAGTGAGGTAATTGCAACAATAAACTGCCTCTTTCAGTGAGGCAGTGAGGAGTTCTTTGAAACATTGTCTACCAAGTGTAAATGTCACTGTTATGGCTCAGTATTTCTTGTGTTAGAAGACTTTCTCTGTGTAGTTGGTATTGTGCAACATATTTCTCAGTCTTTTTTTTTTTCATTATCATCTTCTATCTGTTTATATACTATATGTATATCTGTGATTTTTACAGTTAAAAAGTAAGTTTTTTTCACTCTTGCCCACCAGAAGAACCAATTTTCAATCCCTTGGAGACAATATTGCCCTCATTGAGAATGCTGCACAGAGGGGTTTCATTACTGCCACCCACTTCTACAAGAACAAGTGTTGTTTTGAAGGTATTTTTTAATTTTTTCCTATAGGCATGTGGCTTCTCTATATGGCAGATTTGATGGAATTTTCAGTCCTGGCTGCCCTTCCTTTTGCAGCATTTTCTTAAAGCTTCTGACATGTGGATGGTTTTCTAGTTTTAATCCTTTTCTAATTTTAATCACTAAATCAAATTTCCCTCCTCTCCTGTATTCCTTTTTCTTTTCATGAGGAATCTAGTGGTGATGCAAAGAGGGGCTATACTTATAGACTTATACCACCACCTTACTCAGAAATCCTTGTGGCTGTTTCTTAAAAAGATTATAGAATACAACCATAGGAATGGCATTAAAATGAAAAGCAGCAAATGTTTTTCTTTAGAAAGCTAGATAACTTAGTATGGTTGACAATTCATAGGAGAAATAGTAATGCTATACGTCAAACCTGGGATAATCATTCTGTACGAATGCTACTTTCTCTGCACACCAAAGTCACTATTCATGTTAATGAGAACACAGATGATAATTTAATGTGATTTTATGCCTTATATGTTATGTATAATGTGGAGAGCTATTTTTTTCTGCCTCGAAGATTGCCATCACTTAATGATCCACAGAATTTTAATTTTTGAATCACAGTTGTCTTGCTTAGAACTCCAGTATAAGTGTGGAAAAGAGTGATAATCAGATTTGTTTACATTATATTTCATATACTTATAGTTGGCCATACTATTGCGTCAGGAACCTCAAAGCCATTAGAAACCCATAATGCTTAGTAGCTTGATTCAAGCATATGACATGGTGAGAAAAGGAACTTTTCATTGTTCACAGCTGCCAGTACATTCAGAATACTAAGGTGAGGCAATTGTGAGTGAGGATAAAATTAGCATATTTTGGTATGATGTAATTAAATATAATTAAGTGCATTTCTTAAAATGGTTTAAAATGTTTATAAAAGTGTTAAAAAGTTTGTAATTCCTTTAGTTTACTTATACTTTTCTATTTCTTACATTTCATTGTTTATACTAATCAATTTGGGGAGAAAAAAATAAAATCTAGTTTTCCTGAAGGCTTTTTTCCCTCCCTTCCTTCTTTAGCAAACTTCTTGTAGCAATACTTCACCATCACATATCTCATTTTTATCAGATATCTCGTGAAATGTCAAAGCATTTTTATAAACATGCCAGTGTGGGATTCTCCCCATTGGCTATGTTAACGCCAATTGTTTGCTCGTTCTATTCTTATCTTTCTTTCTTTTTTATTTCTTCCTTCCATTCAAGTAAACTGTATTTTATCTTTGACAAGTAAACTGTAAGTGAAATAAAAAGATCAGCTGAAAATGTGTTCCTGGCCAGATGGGAGTTATTCACATCTGTAACATCTGAAAAACACTCCCTTTATTCTTCATTATCAGTCCTCTTTTGCTTTTCTGGACATGAGGATATTAATTTCTTGATGCATCTCTGCCCTGAGCTGAAAAAAATGATAAAATGTAATGAGGAATTAGAATTTTAGCTTTAGCTTCTTGTGTCAATCTTTAAACTATACTTTCTAGTTTTTAATTGCAGATGCTCTTAGAATTGGAATGGGGCTATGTCTCGGTAAACTCATCATAAGTGGAAAATATCATAAATAAAATGCACTTAATATACCTAACCTACTGAACATTATAGCTTAGCCTAGCTTACCTTAAATATGCTCAGAACACTTACATTGGCCTGCAGTTGGGCAAACTTAACACAAACCCTATTTTATAATAAACTCTTGAATATCTCATACAATTTATTGAATACTGTACTGAAAGTGAAAAGCATAATGAGGTTGTATGAGTACTTGAAGTATGGTTTCTACTGAATGTGTATCATTTCCACACCATGGAAAAGTCAAAAAATTGTAAGTTGAACCATTGTAAATTAAGTCAGGAACTATCTGTATTTACTTTCAGCTACTAAGTTACTTATTAGGATCCAAATAAGTATCAGCAATTGTGCTGGATGCTGTGTACCTGAAGAGTGGAACGGACATATTTTCCTTCTCTATCTCTTTCATAAATAAACGAGTGTGGAAGAAAATTGACCTGAGCACTGTTATCGTAAGTCTTTATTTGATAACGCCAGCACAAGGACGTTTTGAAGGAGCTTTCTTATTTAGGAAAGGAAGAAATGTTTTATAGGACTGTAGCAAGAGTAGGTCAGCAGAAGTTCATCAGGTTTGAGAAATTTATTGGCCAAAGATGGTTCTTGAAAGGGGATGTATTGTTCTTGCAGATTAGCAACTACTGTTAATCAATTCGTGTTGTATCAAGAAACGTGGAGAGGACTACAAGTCATGTAAGAGGAGATGGGGCAAACAGCTGCAGGGAACAAGGACAAGGGAGGTCCTAAGTGAAAAGTTATTAGTCTTTCAAAGTCTCTCATTGAAGATAATTATGAAGAATTGATAAATGTGAGGAAATCAAGAATTGGAGATTCTACTTAACTTTACCAGAGTGCAAGGTAATCCTAAGAACATCAACACTTTCATGCAGATTGGTGAAAATTGCCAGAATGTTTGAAGACAACACCCATGCCTTACTCTGCTGCAGTTTCTAGAGGAGTAAAGACAGGAAGTTGTACAAGTTAGTTATCCCATTGAGTGTGTGCTATTATTCAAACTTACCCCACAAACGTTATTGAGTTCTTCCAATGGACACAGTCTTTCTGTCATAATTTAGTGAAAGAAACAAACCTTACTAATCATGCTAATAAGTATATAACACAAAGTGAGAGATATATTGTGAAGAATAGGAATAGGGTCTCCGAGAACACCTAGTATCGGACCTTTATCCAAACTAGGGAGTGAAGGAAGACTTTCCTGAGGAAGTGACAGGAGGTATGCTTTGAGAGTGAATAGACATTGGAGAAGAGGACATGATTAGATATGAATTTTGAAAGTTCACTGTTAGTTTATCCTTACATGTTACTTTAAAATAAACTTGCAATCTAGATATTTTATTTTCTTTAATTTTTTATTGGGTAGGTGAATGATATTTTAAACATCAAAATGCCTAATATTACTGTCTTAAATACAACTATGTTCAACTTTCTGTATTGCCTTCCAATTTGTATATACATGCATACATATTTTATGGTGACATTCACAATAAATGGACAATTTTACTCTCCTTATTAAACTGAATATTTATCAAAAGCATTTTCATTTTCCCCTAGTCTATATACATAAACTTGGGAATTACTTTACTATATATCATCAGGGTGACATTTTGAATTTGTTAAGATATTTCCCTCTTGTTGGAAATAAATGTTTCCAGTGTTGGGGTTCACTGCATATAGATTTTATTCCTGATGAACTATGTTACTAAGAAAAAATCCTATAGATGGGAGCACTGAATTATAGTTTTATCTCAGCAATATTCGTCAATATATTTTGGTATTCCTGCTTTGGAAAATTTGCCATGAACCTTTTACTATAAAGAGTTTTAGGCCGGGCGCGGTGGCTCAAGCCTGTAATCCCAGCACTTTGGGAGGCCGAGACGGGCGGATCATAAGCTCAGGAAATCGAGACCATCCTGGCTAACACAGTGAAACCCCGTCTCTACTGAAAATGCAAAAAAACTAGCCGGGCGAGTTGGCGGGCGCCTGTAGTCACCGCTACTCGGGAGGCTGAGGTAGGAGAATGGCCTAAACCCGGGAGGCGGAGCTTGCAGTGAGCTGAGATCCGGCCACTGCACTNTATACTTTCTAGTTTTTAATTGCAGATGCTCTTAGAATTGGAATGGGGCTATGTCTCGGTAAACTCATCATAAGTGGAAAATATCATAAATAAAAATGCACTTAATATACCTAACCTACTGAACATTATAGCTTAGCCTAGCTTACCTTAAATATGCTCAGAACACTTACATTGGCCTGCAGTTGGGCAAACTTAACACAAACCCTATTTTATAATAAACTCTTGAATATCTCATACAATTTATTGAATACTGTACTGAAAGTGAAAAGCATAATGAGGTTGTATGAGTACTTGAAGTATGGTTTCTACTGAATGTGTATCATTTCCACACCATGGAAAAGTCAAAAAATTGTAAGTTGAACCATTGTAAATTAAGTCAGGAACTATCTGTATTTACTTTCAGCTACTAAGTTACTTATTAGGATCCAAATAAGTATCAGCAATTGTGCTGGATGCTGTGTACCTGAAGAGTGGAACGGACATATTTTTCCTTCTCTATCTCTTTCATAAATAAACGAGTGTGGAAGAAAATTGACCTGAGCACTGTTATCGTAAGTCTTTATTTGATAACGCCAGCACAAGGACGTTTTGAAGGAGCTTTCTTATTTAGGAAAGGAAGAAATGTTTTATAGGACTGTAGCAAGAGTAGGTCAGCAGAAGTTCATCAGGTTTGAGAAATTTATTGGCCAAAGATGGTTCTTGAAAGGGGATGTATTGTTCTTGCAGATTAGCAACTACTGTTAATCAATTCGTGTTGTATCAAGAAACGTGGAGAGGACTACAAGTCATGTAAGAGGAGATGGGGCAAACAGCTGCAGGGAACAAGGACAAGGGAGGTCCTAAGTGAAAAGTTATTAGTCTTTCAAAGTCTCTCATTGAAGATAATTATGAAGAATTGATAAATGTGAGGAAATCAAGAATTGGAGATTCTACTTAACTTTACCAGAGTGCAAGGTAATCCTAAGAACATCAACACTTTCATGCAGATTGGTGAAAATTGCCAGAATGTTTGAAGACAACACCCATGCCTTACTCTGCTGCAGTTTCTAGAGGAGTAAAGACAGGAAGTTGTACAAGTTAGTTATCCCATTGAGTGTGTGCTATTATTCAAACTTACCCCACAAACGTTATTGAGTTCTTCCAATGGACACAGTCTTTCTGTCATAATTTAGTGAAAGAAACAAACCTTACTAATCATGCTAATAAGTATATAACACAAAGTGAGAGATATATTGTGAAGAATAGGAATAGGGTCTCCGAGAACACCTAGTATCGGACCTTTATCCAAACTAGGGAGTGAAGGAAGACTTTCCTGAGGAAGTGACAGGAGGTATGCTTTGAGAGTGAATAGACATTGGAGAAGAGGACATGATTAGATATGAATTTTGAAAGTTCACTGTTAGTTTATCCTTACATGTTACTTTAAAATAAACTTGCAATCTAGATATTTTATTTTCTTTAATTTTTTATTGGGTAGGTGAATGATATTTTAAACATCAAAAATGCCTAATATTACTGTCTTAAATACAACTATGTTCAACTTTCTGTATTGCCTTCCAATTTGTATATACATGCATACATATTTTTATGGTGACATTCACAATAAATGGACAATTTTTACTCTCCTTATTAAACTGAATATTTATCAAAAGCATTTTTCATTTTTCCCCTAGTCTATATACATAAACTTGGGAATTACTTTACTATATATCATCAGGGTGACATTTTTGAATTTGTTAAGATATTTCCCTCTTGTTGGAAATAAATGTTTCCAGTGTTGGGGTTCACTGCATATAGATTTTTATTCCTGATGAACTATGTTACTAAGAAAAAATCCTATAGATGGGAGCACTGAATTATAGTTTTATCTCAGCAATATTCGTCAATATATTTTGGTATTCCTGCTTTGGAAAATTTGCCATGAACCTTTTACTATAAAGAGTTTTAGGCCGGGCGCGGTGGCTCAAGCCTGTAATCCCAGCACTTTGGGAGGCCGAGACGGGCGGATCATAAGCTCAGGAAATCGAGACCATCCTGGCTAACACAGTGAAACCCCCGTCTCTACTGAAAAATGCAAAAAAACTAGCCGGGCGAGTTGGCGGGCGCCTGTAGTCACAGCTACTCGGGAGGCTGAGGTAGGAGAATGGCCTAAACCCGGGAGGCGGAGCTTGCAGTGAGCTGAGATCCGGCCACTGCACTTCAGCCTGGGCGACAGAGCGAGACACCGTCTCAAAAAAAAAAAAAAAAAAGAGTTTTAAATCTGTTTATTTGTATGTATTTTATTTGCACTTGTAAAATTATCCACTAAATTTTTTTTGTTTTGGTGGAAAAAACATTTTGTTTAAAAGGAAAAGAAGCAGTAAATATTTTCCCTATCTTCTTTGCTAGAAATAGATAATTGCACAATTGTGTACCAACCACTAGGAGTCACTAGTTTACCACCTCCTCACCGCAAGAGCTTGTACCTACAATCCTATGCCACTATGCACAATGTGTGGTGTAAATCTTATTAAAATGCCAACACATTTGCTGCCTTAGAAAGAAAATGAAGTATATGTATGCCACTATTCTGATCAATAAAATAAATTGGGGAATCAGGCAATGACATTTAAAATTTTTAATGTTTTTTATCTTCTAACACAAGAAACAGCATGTCACAAAAGTGTGGATGATTTTGTCCACAACAAAGCACTGGGTTTGAAGAATTGAGGGACCCAGCCAGTTCTGGACAAGGTCTGATTGAGCCCGAGGACTTAGAAGTTGTTTACTGCAACTCTGCTGTGTACTTGCTCAGGACTGATGTCATGCGAAAGGTTTTATCTACTACCATGGTTCCTACAGGAGAACACCTCAAATATAAGCATCCTTGAGTTTTCAGGTTTCTTCATTATGCTACTTTATCATAGGCAGCATTTAATCAATAGAGTGGTTATTATTTTTTTCAGACTAGTGTTACTTTAGAAGCGTGCAGAAAAAAATATGTATTTCTTCAAGTATGTTTTAAAGATGAAATTTAGAGGTCAAAATGATTTTATTAGAAGCAAAATTATTATGGAAGTGAAGTGGAGTTTTAATTGTGTCTATAAATCCTGCTTTATATGTAGTGCTACAGAAATCTATTTTGAGCATAAATAAAGTTACGATCATCTGTCCTTGTGACTTGTGGTTTGCTCTGCTGTGGCTAATACTGTCTGATTAAAAATACACATTATGGTAGGATAGAAATAACTTTGGTTACAAAATGACAGGGAACAAAGCAAAGACATAAATTTACTCCAGCCAGTGATATTTTACGACCTTAATAAGTCATCTTTAACTTTGACCTAAAGTTACTCGGAGAATAAATCAGCCTAGTTTTCCAACTTGTGCTTTTGATATGTGGCCTTTTAGTTTACACAACAAAAAAACTTGACCAATAATCTATGCATTCTGAAGGTGTACTATGTAATTCTAGTAAAACAACAGCTTTGTCTGTGGTCAAGTTTTTTTTTTTTCAAATAGTCTATTCCATTTATTGTGAATTTATACAGCAAAACTGTAAATCCTACAAGTGTAGGTTTATTGTAGACAGCTATCATCCTTAATTATCATGTTTTGAAGATGACTCTGTAGAGAACATGCAAAATTTCATCTATAAAGGAAGATTAAATAACATACTGACAATATAAAATATAAAGTGTAATAAATATCATAAAATTTATGTTAAAATTTTATATTAATAAAAGATACATTAGTGATTTATAAAAGTCTTATAATACATATATGTATGCCTCTCTGTCTCATTCTTCACAATGGGATGGGCTCTCTTGGTTGCAATCTCTTGGCCATCAAGTACACTATGTTCTGCTTCCAGAATATTGTTTACTTCCCTTCCTTTTCCTTAATTCCCACTGTATCAGTTCAGGCTCTTATGTTTAGTTGGTAACCATTTTGACAATTTATTGAGAAAATAAATTTTATTCTTTGATGTCATTTATATGTATTTTAATGTATATATACACACATATATTTGCAAATATTCTATATCAATAGGTTATTACCCATAGGTAAGGTACATTTTGAGTAGATGATGTCTTAAAATAGATCACTGAAAGTTGAAATTTGGTTTACTTTTCTTTATTTTTGCCATCTGTAGGACACTTCAAATATTTAGTGAAGGTTATTATTGATCACAGAGTAGATTAGCCAATTGTGATTTTAATGAACAGAAATTTAGTGTGTCTATTTACATAGGCAGTGTCCTGGCTAACATTCAAACTGTAACTAAAATCTATAGCAGAAGGGAATAATAATACTAAAAATATGTAGCTGAAAATGTATCAACCGTGTTTTCTTATTTTCTATTATCTTCTGATGCTTTAACATCTGGGGCCTTGCTAACACTGGAGAGACTGCCCCTCCAGGGTCATCTAATTCCTAGAGATAGCAAAGGACTTGCTCAAGAATGAGTCTTGATTGCAAGTGAATCTTGAATGCAAACAAACCCATCAGAGCTCCTACCCACAGTCACCTCCCCTATGGGACTCTCACACTCAGGGTGCCAATATCTCCCTGTCTTAATCACCCCAGGGCCTGGAATCAGAAAACTAGGGACGGCCTTTCTGTCCCAGAGCCCACTGAAGTTATTTAAAACAGCCAATCCTAAGCCTGCTCACCCTGCCTTGCTTTTTCCATGGAAAACGCAATAAAGGCCCTTGCCTTCATTTCCCCCCTTCTCTCTCTGCCTCCTAATGACCCTAGTGCTTCCCTGTGTGGCTCCTGCATGTCATGGCGCACCTCCTCTCTCCTCTCGGGAACTGTGAGTACAAACTCTCTTTTCCATGTCAATTGTTTTCTCATCTGTTGGCCTCACCATACCTGAATAATAATAAAACCTACATTTTAAAGTAGAAGAGAATAATACTTTTTAAAAGCGTGTATTTATTACTTTGTGTCAGGCACAATGGTAAATGCTTTACACACAGGATCTCTCATTAAGTCCTTTGAGCTTGATGAGGTAAATGCAATTATTACCGCCATTTTCCAAATAAAGGGACTGAGGCTAGGTGAGCCTTATTTCACAGCCAGGAAATGATGGAGCAAAGTTTAAAACAGGGCCTTCTGAACTTGAGTCCATAAAAATATGCTTCCTATCACTTAACTGTGCTCTGTTGAAAAACATCAGCAAATTCATCCACTTCCTTCCCATTCTTACTTTTCTTCTGTTGGCTGATCCCTTTCTTAATAAAGATAAACTTGAAAAGAATACACTAAAACTTCCACCCTACAAATAGAAAGTGCCACATTTTTATTCATGTACAACGTTCCATGCACATGTAATTAAGTAGAGTATAAATACTACCTCCACACATCTGGAAAATAATAGAAAATATGGAAATGACAGTCTCTGAAGACAATATCACAAAAATGCAAGTGAAAGATACATTGTAAAAATGTTAATGATTGACTAACCATCATTAAAATGGCCAGGCTTATAAGGAAAAAAAAAAATGTCTGTGGTTCTTCATAAAAAGTAAAGAAAACACAGCAGGTTTGCATTTGGGCCGACATGCTCGAATTTCATATTTGTGGTATTTCCTGACAGGAAATCATCTGTCCCAAACATTTCATGTGTTCTGACTTTTCCATAAGGCAGAGGGTCTTGTTTCAAGGAATAATTACCTCTGAAAATGGACATGGAAACAAAAGAAATGTTTTTACCTTTTTGATCATTCTTCTTGACTATAGTCAATAGTTGGAATTTCGTATATCAGAGATAAGTTTTGAGAGTTTACTTTAAAAAATGATTGGCAAATTGGTAGATTTGGCTTTCCCAGGCATGCAATACAGCTAACATTGTTGACTTGATGTCCGGTACCTATATTAGATCCTTCTCGGCTGTCAAAAAGTATTTTAAATCAATAGAACTTAGGAAGAAATGACTTAATAGGTGCACAACCCAGATAACAACTGAGATCCCTCAGGATATAGGAAACATTAAAAGCTGCAAAACTGCATTCTTGGTGCATATTCAAAATTCTCACCAAGATTTTCATGAACTGTTGAGAATGAAGGAGTGATGAGGGAGGCGGGCTTGCATTCTTATGATCCTTTCTGCCTCGGGTATATTTCTTCTTTGTACATCCTCTCTCCTGCACTACAGTCAACCTTGATGTTAAATTCAGCTCATTTCTGGTTTCTCTGCACATCATACCTACAAAGCATGTGTGTATAGAATTTACTCAATGCTCAGAGGTGGGTGTGACAAGAGACAAAGGAGGGACTTCCTTTGTGCTAAAAAAGACAGCTTCTACTTAAACATGAGCTTCTTCAAGGTCTTTTGACTGCACAGACTTTCAGGTTCCTTCACCACACAGCCTTAGTTGTTCCTATCTTATCACTGCACATACTGTCACCTCATCCCCACCTCTAGTAAAAATACAAAAACTTAGCCAGATGTGGTGGTGAGCACCTGTAATCCCAGCTACTTGGGAGGCTGAGGCAGGAGAATTGCTTGAACCTGGGAGGTGGAGGCTGCAGTGAGCCGAGATTGCACCATTGCACTCTAGCCTGGGTGACAATAGAGAAACTCCATTTCAAAAAAAAAAAAAAAAAAAAAGTGTGGCCTGGAAGTTGTACGTATTACTTTTGCTGACATCTTACTTTCTTACTTGCAAGGACTTTATCACATAGATATACCTAACCAAATGGGAGACTGAGAAATATCACGTTTCACTAAATGTTACACCCAAATAAATTTTATTTTATTTTATTTTTTTATTATTATTATTTTTTATTATACTTTAATTTCTAGGGTACATGTGCATAACATGCAGGTTTGTTACATATGTATACTTGTGCCATGTTGGTGTGCTGCACCCATCAACTAGTCAGCACCCATCAATTCATCATTTATATCATATATAACTCCCAATGCAATCCCTCCCCCCTCCCCTCTCACCATGATAGGCCCCAGTGTGTGGTGTTCCCCTTCCCGAGTCCAAGTGATCTCATTGTTCAGTTCCCACCTATGAGTGAGAACATGCGGTGTTTGGTTTTCTGTTCTTGTGATAGTTTGCTAAGAATGATGGTTTCCAGCTGCATCCATGTCCCTACAAAGGACGCAAACTCATCCTTTTTTATGGCTGCATAGTATTCCATGGTGTATATGTGCCACATTTTCTTAATCCAGTCTGTCACAGATGGACATTTGGGTTGATTCCAAGTCTTTGCTATTGTGAATAGTGCCGCAATAAACATACGTGT
>NW_016806133.1:333491-360128 GCF_001698545.2 Rhinopithecus bieti
CGCGCTGGGAGTTGGAGACTGGAGCTGTTCCTATTTGGCCATCTTGCTCCATTTCCCAAATAAATTTTAGAGGATTCTCTTACTAAAAGAAAGAATGAAGAATGGGTGGTGGGGGATGGAGGTAATTACTATTCTCTCTTAATTATTAATAGCAGAAGGATAGTTCCAATATGAGATCACTGCAGTTGATTTAAAAAAGAAAGAAGTTGACAGCATGGTTTTTTAAAAAGCTCTTTGAAATAGTCTAAAAATTAAGACTAGTATTACTTCCACTAATCTTCTAAATGCAACAAGTTACTAAGGTGCTATGTGTGCCAAGCACTGTGCTAAATACTCAACATACATTATCTCATTTATTTCTTAAAACGCTATATGATAGAAATATTTTTATCTTTGAAAAGTGAGGTTTTGAGGGGTTAAATAACTTTCCAAAGCTCACACAGCTATAAAGTAGAGGAGACAGGATTTCATATGTGGCTGAGTCCACAATGTTAACCTGAATGTTGCAGCCTCCCAACAGATCCTCTTGCCTATCACTTTTCTTCCCTCCAGGATTACAGGAAGATTCTCATCAGCCTTATTCTCTTGTTTTGAAAACACATAATAAATAGACTCAAACAGGGATCTACCACAAAAGAGTGAAATCATTTAATTCATTATTGATTGTGCTGGTTAATTTCTGTTTTCCCTTCCAGGCCCATTTTCTCCCTTTCTCTGACTTACTCATAGTTTCACGAAGCAAAACTTTATAGACTGAATCACACAGGGGCCTTTGCCCTTTGAGTTCTAGATGGGTTTGGTAAGATGGAAGCTGGAGCAGGATAGAGAGGCTGGGGGCATTGCCTCTGCTCCCTTCCTCCTGAGGCAGAGTTTTGGCAATTGTTGAGTACCTCCTAGTCCTCTTCCCAGAGCTACAGGTCTTGTTTGGTTCTGTAATACCGTACCTTCACCATGACCCTTAGACCTAGGGGTGGTTAGAGCTCCTCATTGTTGACAGCTCCTGGGTGCTTCATTAAGCTTCTTTATTTAACCTTGTTCACACTTCTAATGTGGGGCTCTTCATTAAACAATTTTTAATAAAATTATTTGGGTATGCCATCTGTTTCCTGCTAGGATCCTAAAAGATAAACTGGGTTATCATCATGAGTTTAAAATGAGCAATTATTGAGCAATATATGACTTGTTAGTGTTGTAGTGCCTTATAAAAATGGGATGCCTGTTTCATTTCTTGCCCATAAGCTTCAGCACATTGTAGGGAGGTCTTTCTTGATGACAACTGGGGATGATGTATTTGATTCCTTAGTCATTTTACTAAGATAGTAGGATGAATAACAAAGGAATTTTTACTGAAGGGAAAAAAGCTGCAATGATGGATCTTCAGTAACATGCTCATGCCTAAACATCCTTGGTTCCCACCTGGGATGAGAGCCCATTCAAGTTGGAGCTCCCTCCTGTGAATGGAATTTTAATTGACACTTTGATCAACTAATTATATTTCTCAATTATTCTCACTATGTGAATCTTCTTCAAATATTTTTCCTGCCGAGTGATTAAATATCCATATCATCCCAGAAAAAAAATTGACTCAATTTTCCTTAACAATATTGTTCACTAACTGTCCTCAGTGTTTGGACTCTTTAGAGAGCCTAGCTACAATGCGGCTTTTTAGCATGAGAGATTTAGCTAGGCTAAAGAATACCTTATGTATTCTGCAATTTAGCTGTGGAATTTTACGACTGGAACATCCTCAAATTTCATGCTACCTTTTCTTTTTAACAAGCCATAAAATTAAGTCTTTCTTCTCAATATCTTGCATGATAAATAATCATATATTAAGCCCAACTATCCCACTCCCCATTATTTTTTTTCTATTACATTCTTTTTTACTTTATTGTGACATCATCCAAAGACAATGTAAGACTTTTGTCAAACTCTATTAATCTTTCATTATTTGTTGAGTCTAGACAGGAAATGTTTGTGGACCACATTTTGTGTGCTTAGTTGCTCTTTGGGAATTTATTACTACTACTTCTAATTAACAACTGCTAATTATTGAGTTCATATTATGTGTCATGCAATGTTCTAAACTCTTATATACTATCTCATGTAATCCTTACAACAACCCTGTAGACATTATAATACCCATTTTACAAATGAGGAAATTGAGTCTTTAATAGTTGAAGTTATTTGTCCAAGTTAACTTGTAAACAGAGGAGCTAAGATTTAATCCTGGATTTTATTATTATTATTTTTTTAAAAAAACCTTGGTAAGCCTAATCACCACATGCTAAAACTCAGTTTATCAATTGAACTAGCAAAAAGCAAATAATCCCATTAAAAATGTGCAAAAGACATGGACACACACTTCTCAAAAGAAGACATACAAGCAGCCAACAAACATGAAAAAATGCTCAACATCACTAATTATCAGAGCACAGTGAGATAACATCTTACATCAGTCAGAATGGCTATTATAAGAAAAAACAAAAAACAAAAAAAAGACGCTAGTGAGGCTGCAGAGAAAAGGGAATGCTTGTATTACCGTTGATGGGAAGGTAAATTAGTTCAGGCAGTTTGGAGAGTTCTCAAAGAATTTAAAACAGGTCTTCCATTTGGCCCAATATTCCTATTACTGGGTATTTAGTAAAATAAAAATAAATCATTCTACCAAAAAGACACATGCACTTGTATGTTCATCACAGCACTATTCACAATAGCAAAGACATGAAATCAACATAGATACCCATCAGCAGCCAAGAAAAACCATAACTCAGCTCTAAAGAAGAAGAAAATCATGTCCCTTGTTAGCAACATAGATGCTGCTGGAGGCCATTATCCTAAGTGAATTAATGCAGGAACAGAAAATCAAATACTGCATGTTCTCATTTATAAGGGGGAGCTAAACTTTGGGTACTCATGGACATAAAGATGGCAACAATAGACACTGGGGCCTATTAGAGCAGGGAGGGATGGAGGGGAACAAGGATTGAAAAACTATTGGATGTCATGCTCTCTACCTGGGTGGTATGATCAGTTATACCCCAAACTCCATCATCATGCATTATACCCAGGTAACAAACCTGCACATGTACCCCTGAATCAAAAATACAAGTTAAATTACAAAAAAAAAGTAAAAAATAAAAATGAAAATCAGTTTATGCAAAGAGAATCTGGGGACAGAGCAGACAACAATCTTAATCTTTTAAATAGAACAGTCTTCTGGTTTTATCTAGCCCAACTCCCAGCACTACCTGTTTTCTAGCCTAGTGACTTGATGTTACTTTTATATAATTTGATATTAATTCCAAAGGAATGGGAAAGATGGCTTTCTGCCATAGAGAAGCAAATAATACATCCTTGCGATCATCTAGTTTGATAATATGGCTTTATTATAAAAAATCAGGATTGGCCTCTATGGGAAATTGTGCTTTACAATTCTGCTGAAAAAAGTGCCTCAGCACTAATTATATAAAGCTAAAATCACTGTCTTTGGCAGGCATTTTCTGACACCCAAAGGTCTGTATTACATAATTGCAAAAAACAAGTCAACTAGTTTAGTTAATTTTGCAGTTAATTTTTCCTGCCAGGGATACAGAAAAACCATGCTCTTTAGGATGAGATTATCCACAGGAGCCTTTACTGCATTTTTAAAGACACTGGTGGGATATTGTTACACCTGCCTTGAACATTTTCCAGGCCTAAGTATTTGGCATAGAACTCCAGGGACTCAATGGGGTCTGTTCATGCCCTGGAAAAGATCCAGAGCTGATTTCCGAGGTAAACTCTTTTTTAGCGGGGCTCAGGTGGCCTATCTCCAAGCAGAGTTGATGTAACCTCCCATTTTCGATGGGCATGGTAGTCACAGCAACAAACATTTACTGAGCACATCTTTTGGCAGGCATCATGCTAGGTGCGGGTCGAACTCCTTCAATGCCAGCCCTGCCATCTGCTCTCCTGATTACATAGCAGAAGGATTCTTTATCAGCCAGTACTAAAGAGTCTTATGCTCCTGGTCCTCATCTGAGAGTGCAACCTCCAGTGGTTTGCTCTTCAGTTGCCATCAAATGCCCCGCTGAGAGAAGTGATAGAAGTCATTTATATAGTATTCAACCTTCTCACTCTATGTATCTGGCCTTTTACTGTCACATCACATCAGCTTGGTCCCTACCGCTTTACAAAGGTGCGTTTTGATATGTGCCTTAGCTTGTTTTCCTATTTGAAATCATCAATCACTAAAAGAAACACCCATTTGGAATTGAATGCTGTGTTTACTCCAAAAATGCTGAATAAATTAATACAGCAAATACTTACTGGTTGATTTTCTATGGTGCACTACACAAAATGCTGTGTGCCTGAAGAAGTCATAACCCCTGAAATCACCACTGGACTAGCTGTGCAGTGGAGCAAAATGTGATCTGAGAGCACAAAGAAGGAAATGATTAATTTTGTCATTTCTCAATCAAGAAAGCTTTATTGAGAAGGTGACATTTCAATTGGGTTTGAAAGGATGCATAGGAGTTTCCCAAGAGGGGGTGGCAGAAAGATAGAAGAAATATCAGGCAAAAAATGGAGCATGTGTAAAGGCATAAAATCTCATGCAAGGACCTAGGATATCCAGGAGAAGGAGAGAAATCCAGGGTATGAGAAGCTTATTATATCAAAAGACAGGGCTAGGAATATTGGTGCAATCAGATAGTGAAGACATTTGTAGGCCATGCTAGAAAGAGTTTGGGTTTTACCGTAATCACTAGAAGATAATCTAACAAGTAGTATGAGGTAAACAATAATATTTATTTATCTTTACAGAAGATAAATAAATGACAGGGAGGCAGTTAAGTGAGAGAGAAAAGGAGCCTGATTTAAGTTAGAAGAAGGAATAAAAACTGGTACTAGTTGGATGTAGGAGCCATTTCTGTAATAGCATTTATTTGAAAACAATATTTTTATGGTTATCAAAAAAGCAAGAATACTATTTATTATATCAACCAGTCCATCCAAAGTCTTATGCAAGATATTGTTTAGACTACTGTGCTTAGAAAACTGTTTCATCTAAAAAGCTAACTCAGAATCAGATTTAAGGCTCACCCATAGCTACCATTTTGAGATTTATTTAGAATATTTCCTATAAATTCCCATTAAATTTCTATTTTATTATACTACAGTATAGATCTTTTATTGCAAGCTACTTTCTTAATAAGATGAGGTGGTTTATGACTAAATATAAATTAAAATAAAATAAAACTATGTATTATATACGTATATATGTGCATTCACATATATGTATATATACACATTAAAATTTGTATTTGTTTTTGGTTAGTGTGAACTTTATTTTTAGTCCTTCTTGGCTCCTCAGAAATGTTTAAGTTAATAGTTTCAAAAGTTGATGTCCCATGTGGAATTCCAGAGCCTGGATATCTGTATAGAGATAACTAAGATCTGTGTGGCTTTAAAAACTTTTGAGAAAAATTGCTTAAATGTTCGATTGTTTTATTTTTTGAAAATGGTGTTTAGAAACTCGTGACTTAGCTATTCTTCCCTGAGACCTAATAGAGTATGCTAAGTATAAGCTGGTGTATATCACTTTATTGTCTTCTTTAGCTTATTGTGTAAAATAGATTGCCTATGCAGTGGCATGGTGTCTCACCTATGTTCCCTCCAGGGTATCAACCCACAATGCTACGCAGAGACTCTGCTAGGATGTTTTATTGAACATAGCTTTTCCTCTGATCTTGAATGAAGGGAAATGGTGACTACAAAAGGACACGTACATATAATAATATTGGTAGCGTTATTGTTCCTATTAATTATCCTCCCTCATTCTGTCTGTGTGCTCGGTCAACTACTATTCTTCCTAAAGATAAAAACTTAATGATTGCTTTGTGGAGACAGCCTTCCTTAGCCTCAGTTTTGTTAAATTTGCCTTACTCTTTGTGTTCTTAGCATCTTGTAGCATGCCCCTTTTGTACTATTTTAAACAGTTATAAATAAGTTTACATTTATTTGTGCAATCTTTTGTGTAAAATCTGTCTCCCCCAAAAGTACATTTCCTCAGTAACGGGAAGCAGTTGTGTGTTTGTGTGTGTGTGTGCGCATGTGTGGCTTTTTCGCTTAATATATAGCTCTAACGCAGCACAGTGCCTAATCCCTAATGGAGACTCGTAATAGTGTTGAATGAATGGATAAATGCATGAATGAGTATGGTAGCACACTTTTACACATTCATAGGTAGTATGGTAAGTGTTTTTTTTTTTTTTGCAATCTTAATTGGCAGAGGCCTGATTTCTTTTCCTACCTTTTCTTATTCCTTGAAGGTATGTGTTCCTTCCTTGGTGATTCATAGATAAGGAAAAATTAAATAGATTATCTTATCTTCATCTGTGAAGTTTGTTACAACAATGTAAAGCAAAGTGTCTTGTTCACATGTTACAGCTCACTGCTCTGAATTTTAAGTTGTAAAGTATTTGAGAGAGGTAGAGATTTTTCATGTATTAAAGGGTAATGAGATAGGTTCTTTCCTGGCATATGCAATTATTCTAAATAACTGATTAAGATGCAATGCTGAGATTTACAAAAACAGAACTTGGACATTTCGTAGCTTCTCTGGCACGTTCATTCTGGACGTGGAGTCACTACGGTGAGAGCCTTCAATTCACTTGTGCTTCTGAGTACCTGGTCAACAGTGAGTTCAAACCACAGACTCTCATATTCCCTAGACTGGGAGTTCTCTGTACCATTTTTCACTAATACAGTTGTGCTATATCAGTGAGCAGGCAGTTTGCAGGGTGCAATGGAAAGAGGGTAGGTTTTGGAGTCAGCTCAACCTGAATTCAAGATCAACCCGAGCCTTGTACTGATTAACTGAAAGACTCCAGGCATGCTCTTTATTCTCTTTAGACTTTAGTTTCTTTATTTAAAAAATTGAGATAGTTCCTTTTTAAAAAAATGCTTACTTTGTGCCAATGTTTAGAAGTGTTCATATTTGTAAAGCACTTAACACATTACTATTATCATTATTTTCAGGATTATATTAATTTTAAGAAAAAATAGATTCTGAACCAATTGAAAATATGCAAGAAATATTTCCATAGGTGTCCTGGAGGTCTTGATAAACTATGCTGAGTAATAGAGTAAATAATTTCCACTAGCATAGAATTGAGTGGTGGAGTGTATATAAAAACAAACATGTCTGACATTCTTAGCCAAATACCAACCAGGAAAAGATAATTTCCTAAGAATGTCAATGTGTAAGGAAATGCACTCTCTTTTGTGGACACAGAGGTTTCTTTATAGATCAATTAATAATTAGAATGTCTTTGATAAGAAAAAGGGTGACAATGAGACCTTTAGAATATGCAAATGCAGGGAAAGCAGGGCAGATTGAGATTTACCCTGATAAATGCTCCAAACCTGTGTATGGGAGTGATCTGTAATGTTTCCCTGACATGTGCCAAGCAGGCTAAAATCTCTATTTTGCTATTGCTGCTACTGAACTTATGATCAGAGAAGGCGATCATCTGATTTCCCTGTCCCCTGTAGGATCCTGCTCTTAGGCTTGGTAATGACAGGATCATGTGGAGGGCAGAGACATGGGACCCAGTAGGGAACAGGAGGCTTTGACTACTGTCAATGCTCAGCATGTGGCACAGGGACCAAAGGGCTGGTTCTAAGGGAAAGACCTGAGGACAGGGCAGGTAGGGTTGTGGAGGCTGTGTTGAGTAGCAGTGGTTGGATGAGGGAAGTAGGTATTCAGCTGCCTGTCCTCTGTTATGGAGCAGCTTTTTTCCAACCTTAAGCACTCATTACACCACCTGTATACTAGACACCCAGGTGTCCTGAAAATCAGTGACCATTATGCCTTTAAGTACTTTGCTTAACATAAGCAAAGCCTGCATTTCTCCTGCAATGTGGAATCTCCTCCTGTGGTAGTAATGCTGCAAGAGTTATTTGGCTGAGACAGAGCAAATTTCATGTATTTAAGAATATTGAGACAGGTCCTTTCTTGGCATATGCGTTGTACTCTAAACAACTGACTAAGACACAATGCTTCCATAAGAGAAGAGCCAGGTGGGAGATGTGGACAGCTTTTCTGGTCCATTCATTTTGTTTGGAGTCCTTGTGGGGCATTTTCTTTTGTTTGAGAAAAATGAGGCATGTGTTCTCTTTACTGCTTTAGTTCATGTATCAAATTCCCCAGAGTTCTTTCCCATTTTAACTTAGCTATCTCTTAAAAGAAATAGAATATAGCAAAAGTAAAATATTACCAGTTATTACTACATTTAGACTTTAATGTGTTGTCATGGTGCTTTCATTACCTTTGTTCTTACTTTAGAGGTTTCACGTCTCTATTCGTGGCCCAACCAGCAACAAATAAAGTGATATAACTTGCCTCAGAGAGCAATATATATTCTCTGTAGCCCTGTATGTTTGTTCATACTGCTTTTGAATGTATCAATTTGACATTTTTTATGGTGATTGTGATGACATAAATTATACAAGATAGACGGAAATAAAACGAAACCAAGAACTAAATATTCCTATACATCACTATAGGATTGTTTAACCTATTTTAGAAACCTCATCCAGTCTTTGAGGTCCAGATCAAATGCCACCAATCTCAGAAAGCCTTCTCTACCCTCAAAAAGCACAGTTTTCCTCCTGTTGTGATTTCCTGGCTTATCTTTTTTATTCATCATTCATTTGGCACTGATTTTTCATTCTACACTGTGGGTTAGTCTTTTGCACATTTACAAAAAAAAAGTACTTTTACATGTGTATAGTTATAGATGTGTATAGTAACCTCCCTAAGAACTAGAACGTTTTTATTTTTTAAATGAGCCCTGCTTGGCGCCCTGCTTAGCACAAGTAGGAATAAAAAATGTTTAGTGTGTGATTATATTTCTCCCTGTCTTGTTCATTAATCAAAAATTGATCCAATGCCTATTCTGAGCCAGCAACTGTGCTGAGCGCCTAGGACACAGTGTCAACAAGGCAGACATGGTCTCTGTCTTTGATTAAAATAATTACTCCAGTTTTCCTTCTTCCTTCTCTATGGTTTTATGTTGGGAAGTAGAGTGGTAGGATGTAGGAAGCAGCTGGACAGGAGAGAAAAATTGAGTAGTTTGAAGAAACACACATTGTACCCTTTCTCACTTTCATAGTAATGTTTTAGAAGTTAAAAGCATTAGCTCTGGAGTTCATGCCCTACCTGTGTTTACATTTTCTCTCTGTGTCTTCTCTGGGTGGCCTTGAAATTGTTATTCAATCTCATTGAGGCTCAACTTCTGCAAATAATAGAATCTGCTACAGCAAAGGAGATGATATTTGTGCCAAACTCAAAATACCTGCTTAAGTTGTGTTGGTAGTTATTATCATTATTGTTGTTGTTGTTATTGTCAGCTACTGTTATCTTTACATGCATGGCTGTTAAGGAGGGCCATGTCTAGTACTGCTTGGAGTAGGGTAGAGATAACTGAGGGTGGGAATTTGCTTCAAGGATTCCTTTCCCAGATGGTAGACTGGCTCCAGGCTCCCTAAACAACCCTGAAGAGTATGCTGGCCCTTTCTGTATTTGGACTTAAACCTGTCAGCTGTGAGTTTCCTGGAGCTTGCCTCCTGTAGGCAGCCTTCCCCTTACCTGAGGTAAGACTTACTAGATTCAAGAGTTTGGGGCAGTAAGGAAAAATGTCTTCTCCTCCTTGGCATCCTAGTTGCACATTTACTCAGCTCCAAAGGGAAGAATTGTGTTCAGTATTTTGTGGGTTAAGCTTTCCTGGCTAGAACTTTATTTTCTCAAATACTAACAAAATGGATTTTCCCCTACTCTCTCTTGTTAATAGGGTGCTGAGAAAATTTTGTCAATGAATGAATCAGGAGAATTGCAAGACCTCCTAACCAAAATTGAGGTAAATGTGCTTTCAGCAACTTATTTTTAGTAATCAACATGTTAAACACATTCTGATTATAATTGAGTTTCCCTAATTGAATTCTCTCTCCCCATGTTCTTACAGATATGCAATAGGATACATGTGGTAGTTTTAATTTGATGTCTTCTGTTATTAGGTTTGTTGCATCTAGAGTGACTTTAATGTTAACTTCTAATAATCTCATACTATTAGGTGAGTGTTATGGTCAGCTTTATTTGAGCCCAACTCTCTGTAATACAGGCATTGATGAGGTGTTTCAAATCAGGAAATAGCCTTGAAGCACATTAAAATTTTTCATTGAAACAACTTTATTTTTCCCATGGATCTTCCTACATATAGAAGATCTTCCTACATCATTTACAAAGATTAAATAAAAAGTTATTTCTCGGAAAAGCATGTTTTAATTTGTATTCCTGTGCTTATACATGTAGCATCAGAGAAATACTTATTCAAATACTCATAAAATTAAAATGCAACCGGAAAGCCCTTATTACCTCATTGCTAAATTATTTTATCAGACTCTTCCTCCCTATTTGTAAGAAGATTATATACTTTATTGTCCTGATTGGGACACTTTGAGAGTGAAAAGTATGCATTAGTAATTGTTCTGGGACGGCAAACGTGAAACAGGACTTTGCCAGAAAAAATAGGTCATATGGTTATCCAGTATCCATATGTCACTACTGGTTATTATTGCTCTAGTCTTTGGTAACCGAATTTCTGATTCTCTACCATTCCTTCCACTGTAGATAAAAGAAAGGACTATGTGGCTTCTTGTGCTTCTTACTATTATCCCTTTGTGTAAGCTTTTCTGTCTGCCTAGAATGATACTGTTCCAATTCCTAATTTCCCTCCAGCATTTTCAAGGCCCATCTTCAGTATCAGTTCTTCCAATAGTCATTTCTGATCTCCCCCGCCTTTGAATTCCTATAACCCTCTTTTTAGGGGGCTTATAAAAGTCTTTTTTGTATTACCTTTCTTTGGGTATTTGACTCACGTCGCAAATGAACTATATGCTCCTTGATTGAAGGATTCATGTTTTATTCATATTGTGACCTTTCCCAGAAGGAAAACAATGGATTCATTCATTCAACAAACGTTTATTGAGTATCTACTGTTTACAGGTACTTTGCTAAGGGAGACAACGACGTTCTCTCAATGTACTGCAGACCTATAGCAATAACTCAAAATCATTTTTTATCAGTTTGTGTCACAATACAAACAATAGAGTATGTTTAGACATTGTGGTTCAATGAGGATGATGGCCAGAAATATAGTGCTTATAAAGGAGGAGAATGCTTGGGCTTTAACAAGATAACTTACTATGGTCTGATTCTAAATTCAAAAGCCATGAGATATATACAGAGAGTAAACTTGTTTTTGTAAAATGTTTTAAATTTCCTTTTTTTCCATAATTTATAATTTCTGAAGTATTATGATTTGGAAATCAGAGGATTTTTAGCTCCTTCCTCAGCTCTGCTTCTGGCTGTAAGCCTTTGGACATAACTTTTCACCTGTCAGTATCTTGATTTCTTTATCTATTAAATCAGGGTGTGTACTTGCTTCTCTTAAAACTCTTCTTAGCTAAAAAAGCTGTATGAATGGATCTATTTATTTCTTTCTGTTCTTATATACTACTCCAAACCTGTGAAGTTATTCACTTATATTATTATATATCTTTCTATTTAAACAATTTGGTTTATGTGTATTATTCTCTGTGTACATTTTAAACTGATTTAAATGGTATTATGCAGTATCATTGATCTATTTAATTCTTGTTGCATAAATATTGTACTATTTTAATTCTATGGCTTAAGAGCATCTTTTAGGATTTTACAGGATGAATATCTTTCATTGCTTTTCTTTGTATGGGTTGATGACTGATTTAGTTATTCTGGACTTTTATTCCATTGAGTCTATAATTATTCAATTCTACAACTTGATCAACAGTACCATGTTAGATAATCTCTCTCTCTCTCCATCAGCTCAAAAACTTTGGAAAAGAAGATGTTTTTCTCTTCATTAAGTCTGTCTCCATTCTACACATGACATAAATAGGGCACAAATATTTTAAGCTATTTTTAATGTTCAAAATAATGGTATGATATTGACTTTCTAATGTTATAGGAACTCTGCGATGCCATCACTATGTTCAGCTGCTTTGGCCATATAGTAAAACTGGTGGAGAATTTGTAGCCAATCAAGAACACCCAGAACTCTGCCTGAGAGGTAGCTGGAGTTTAAGAGGAAGTAAAGAGACCAGGTGAAAAGAAGCACTGGGAAAGCCATGCAAAGAGGATAAGGGATACAAAATGCAGATCCAAACCCATCCCATTTTTCTGGTTGGCTTTTGACAGTAGAGTAGGAGTTAAATATTCATGATGAAGGAAACATTTCAGTCCTTACTATATAGCAAGATATATTCCTGGCACTTTATACATATTAAATCATTGAAAGCTCACAACTCTGCTAAATGAGTTCTCTTATTATCCCCATTTTACTGGCAAGGGAATGGAGGTACAGAAAGACAAAAATCACTTGCTCAAGAGTGTTTAGGTAGTCGTATTTGATTTATGATTCTAATCAGTCTGATTCCAAACCCATAATGTTAATTAACTATGAACCTATGCTTCCATGACTCTCAAATTAAGTGGCCTGTAGGTATCTAGGAAATCTGACTATATTGTGGCAAGACACAAAACCTGGGTTAGTAGTTTCCTAAGAGGTAAGCTACTAAAGGTGTTAGGTTCAGGGAATAGTCTGGATTTTGACACAGGGCTCTGACAGTAGACAGATCCTGGCAAGATCTAGTTTGCTGTTACTTGGGTCACTACATGGTAGTCTATGACCACTCCTGGTCTTCATAATTCAGGTTCCAGTTTCTAGCAGTTATTTCAAGTGATACTGAAGACGGACACTTAGCAGCTGTGGTTGGACAATCAGAAATGGAGTCAGAAAATAATTTCAATTTTTTTTCTGCACCAAGAATCTTATCATACATCCCACCCAACTGAAAATTGCTGTGGAAGCTGAGTGGATCTGATTTGTTGATGAAGATTATTAGCGGCCTCAAACGTGAGGAGCTGGCCAAAGGCAGCAGAAGCTAGTAACACATATGATAGTTGGTATGGAGATCTGGTCTCAGTAGAGCTGGTTGTGCCAATGGGGACTGTGTTCCTGAATTGACAGTTTGCAGGTAATCCTTCCACTAAGATGTGAACTCCATGTGAACACAGATGTTCATTTATTTTTATTATTTACCTCTAGTGCCTAGAACAGGGATTGGCATATCCCAGGGACACATAAATATTTACTGAGGGAATAAATAAATGACTTCTCTTTCATCCAAAGCTTTTTTTGGAGGAGGCAACGCATTTAAGAGATGAAAAGAAAGAGAAAATTATTATTTTATATAAAAGAATGTGTGGCTGAAAGGATGAATGAAACCACTATTTTTTGGTAAATGATATTTATTTATGTTAATAAATAGGCTAAAAATGAGAAGGAATGAGATGTCTAAGGAGTCCTCAAAAAACAATAACCAAGATGGATAGCTAATCCTGCTGGTGTCCATGCAGGGAGAGCCAGGGGAGTGCTGAGATGTATTATCATATCAGTGGTTCTGGCAGATACTGAATTAAAGATCTCAGATGGCAGAGAAGCTCTAAGTAAGCTTTGCCTTGTTATTTTTTTGAAGATATGAGTAAATAGTTTTGTTGTCATTTGTACTGAGATTGCCAACATAGTGTCCATTTTCTGTCCTTTTTTTTTTTTTTATTGGTAAAGCTGATAACAATTACTTAATCTGATTCTCCCCTGAGGACTGGCAACTGCTTATTTGTTCTTGAAGAACTGAGCAAAGATTCCCAAATACACACTTAGGATGTCAAAAATGGCACAGGCTATCTGTGCAAGGCATTGGAGGTGTCAGAGACTCTCCTGAGGCTCCCTGGAGAAGTATAGCTCTGCGTGATGGTCCTTCCTAGGGAGAAGGGGGTGGCAGCAGCCTATTCTGAGGCTACAGCCACAGATACCACCTACCTGCTCACCTGGGGAATCAGGCCATGTCATCTGCCTCTCTCTGAAATCAAAACATCTATTTAAGTAGGTTTATGGCAGTCCATCCCATCTGGTTTAAGAATCAGGCTCCTATATCCAGGCTTCTACATTTTGAATTATGAGCTACAAATTTCCCCTGTGTCTGCATTTTGTTCAGTGACTTCTTTCTCAACTCTGCAAATTAAGGATGCCAGAAACACTGATGATCAGAAAAGATTTTATTTATTTTTTTAGCAGCTTGTTCAGGCAGAGGGGTGTTTGTAGGCATTTAAGCATTTGCTGAATTAAATTTTTGAATCTAGTTTAAAACAAAATACATAGACCAAGATGAATCATCCAGAGATGATTATAATGCCAAGCGTGTACTCTCTGACAATTTATTTTATGGGTAATACTGCTTCATAGACAATCTGGATAATGAGGTGTATTGTCACAGAGGCTCAAATAAGTTGCTTCCTCTTTGGTCAGATACTTAAGGGACTTTCAAGCTCTATTGGAATAGGATTTGATGATCTGAGGTTAAAAATAACAAGAATTTCATTTCCTGATCTTGAAGAAGACATGAAGACTCTTGATCTTAGCATCCTGTTTTTATATTGCATAACTGGGGTAAACTTGCATTCTTGAAATTTGAGTTTCAAATTTCCTTTGTTACAAAGGAAGTCCATTTCACATTCATTCATAAACTTGCCATTATCTTTGTCGTTTGTCGTTTTTGTCCTTTGTTAGAGACAAAAGACATTTTGTGTGCTTTAGTTGAGATGACTGCAATATGGAGCAGACCTATCCAAGACTCAAGGGTGAGGCTTAAGACAACAGAGAAGTGTCTGGTTCACGGCTATATTCCTATTGCCTTACACAGTGCCTGGCTAGTGAATACTCAATATATATTTGTGGAATGAAATGAATAAGTAGAAGGTCTCACTCACGGAGTATCTGTTTTTTAAAACTCACTCACAGGAATAAATGAACAGAAAGAAGTAAAGTGGAGGGTGAATTCTCATTTTTTTTTTCTTGAATTCCACCCCAAAGTGACTTGTCTCAACCCAAACCACTATTCAGAGGAGAGGAGACAGTCAGTTGATTCAGTACTCTCTGTGCTATTCTCAACCAGGTCTGCCTGGATTCTTAATTGCTTGCAGGTCAAACTTTCCACAGTCAGTCTCTTCATTGAAAGTGGAAGTCAGTTTTTTTTTTTTTTTTTTTTTTACTAATAGTGAAGCCTGTTTTGTTACTAGTTAGTAATGCTACTAATAGTAATTAGCAATGCTATAAGTAAAGTGGAAGTCTGTTTCATTAACTTGGGTTATTCTTTCTTCCTCCAACTTGAAACTTTTTCCACGTTCTTCGGGAAATTCCTAGCTCTTTTTCCATCTTGATCTGTGGGCAAAACTGTCTACAGAAGGGTTAGACTTCAGAGCAACACTAATATAAGAGCATCTAATATAACCCAACTGGGTTTTCTTTGTACAGAACCCTCTAAATTAGGACCAGACTTCCAGTATAACAAAAGTGCGCTTTGAAAGACGTGGCTAGGCATGACTACATTATTTATTCTTATTAGAATAACAAATGGTGTAAATTGTGCTGGATGATGCAGCAAGAATGAGATTCCTGGGTGACGAGGGGGCACTGGGGAGCTTTAGTGAGTTGCCTTGAGACCCACCCCACCTCACTACCACTTTGGTTTTTGTCGTAGCATTTATCCTTTCAACTGCTTTACATTTGGGGATCTCATGTTTAGATTATTTGGGGAAAAATGGATGCAAATAAACATTGAAAACTACTATCATAGAGGGAAGACCATGGATTTTGCTCATAGAGAGACCTCTTCAATATTCAACTTTCTAGTTATAACTTGATAATTAGTTTTTAAAAACCAGCTTAGAGGCTGTGTTTCCTCATTTGTAAAATGGTAGTGTCTATCACGTCAGGCTGGTATGAGAAGGGGGCAAAGACTCCACATGAGATGTAAGCCATCCCTTTCCTCTCCTACGGTTATGGCTGAATTAGCTAATTTTCCCTGAGAATGGAAGTAGTGGACGTATTCTTCCACTATCTTGGAAGTGCTTTCCAGCACTATTCTCCAAGACAACAGAAATAGCACATGAATTGAAACACATTTACTCTCCTTTTCTTACAGTGGCAAAACTTTAAACCAGAAAGGGAAGTATGGAACAAGTGTTTAAATTGAACGACTCTGAGAAGTGTAGAAAATGGTTGTGTCATGTGACCACAAGCAGTTTAGCTTGAGGTAGCAGTTAATAAAAATCATTTCAAATGGAATTTATTAATAAAATAATGGCCAGTAATGACTAATTGTATTGAGTGCCTACTATGTGCCAGGCAATGTTCTGTTCACTTCCCATGAATTAGTTCATTGAATCCTCTCAACAATCCTTTGAATAAAAGAGAGGTCTCATCACAGAATTGCACGGACTCTGAGGACCTTATTTTAGAATGGCTTTGTTGTATTTGTGATTATATTTAGAAACAAAAATGTAGCTTTGGTATTTATGTATTAAGTTTATTTTAGGCAATTTATTTGTTCTGACAAGGGAATAAATTATGAAGAAACGGTAGACTCTTGGTATTAGTGAACTTAACATTTGATATTTTAGCCTTTGAAAGTAATATTTGTAAGTCATGTTGTCGGTCCATTACATAAAACAATTTTTAATTGTGTTGAGTTACTATTTTGAATTTTGTGTGCTCAGAGCCTGGTGTCTGAAGTGCCACAAATAGAAAATGAGCTTAGGAAGCTGCATAGCACTAACGTTTCATTTCAGCTTTGTTGTTCTTTGCTTGTAGTCACAAATACATTTCATGAGAAAACCATATGGCCATTCAAGAATCTGGTCATTCACAAGTGTCTTGGGTCATAGCAGGAATTCATATTCACCTAATATGCACTGGTACAGAGGTCATGGTTGCTGAAAATATTGAACTATGTTTGTACTCAATAAGATAGTGAAATAATTGGGCCAGGCGTGGTAGCTCATGCCTGTAATCCCAGCATTTTGGGAGGCCAAGGCAGACAGATCACTTGAGTCAGGAGTTTGTGACCAGCCTGAACAACATGGTGAAACCTCGTCTCTACTAAAAATACAAAAATGAGTCAGGTGTGGTGACATGCTCCTGTAATCCCAGCTACTTGGGAGGCTGGGGCAGTAGAAGCGATTGAACCCAGGAGGAGGAGGTTGCAGTGAGCTGCCAAGGTCGCACCACTGCACTGCAGCCTGGGCAACAGAGCGAGACTCTGTCTCAAAAAAAAAAAAAAAAAAAAGATATTGAAATAATTTATATTGGTTGGTAAATAGCCATTGCCCAAGATGCATTAATATCTCTTTTCTTCTCTGTAAACTCCAACTTATAAACTTTGCCAGATAAAATGCAGGATGCCCACTTACATTTAAATATCAGATAAATTATAAATAATTTTTTGGCTTAAGTATATTTCATACAGTATTTAGTACATACTTAAACAAAAAATATTTGTGTTCTATCTGAAATTCAAATTTAACTGAACTTCCTGTATTTTTATTTGCAAAATCTGACAACTCTATTTTACTAGGAACTCAGATCTATTTACAATCTAGCAGTAATGAGTAAAGGGCTGGACTCAGGGTCCCTGCAGGTCCTTGCTCTAGGACCTTGGCCAGCCCAGCATTTATTCTGATTTGGTGCACTTGTTGTACAAGTCATTAAATATTTTTAGTTTAATCTCCTGTCATAGCAATAGTGAATGACAAGGATTTATCTACATTATATTCCTTCTAATATTTGATAAGAACTCCATTACTTAGAAATGTTCTCATATTTGGCTTATAAAGTACACTGTTTTTCCATCACTGAGTTTGTTTTCACTCAGAGTTTTTCTTTTTTCTATTTTAATATTATGCAAAACTTAAGTGCAGTGCATCCTTTTTTTAGGTCAATTCTTGCACAAAGAAATGACAAAAATCCATCAACAAAGTGACCAAATGGCTGTGCATATTCAGTCTATCTTTTTGGAAGAGCTTTACATTTCTACAGTCTTGACGAAGTTCACTGTTCATATTATTCAGATTGATAACAACTTTCTGTGATTCGGTGCCATTAGAAATGAGATATTATATGAGTTTAGCCATCTTGATATAATAGTCAAGTCAAACTATAATTGCAAGTGAATCCTGCTATATACAGAAAATGCCCATTTATGTTGCCTTAAAATATCAATGGTAGATTGATATTTTATAAATATCAATTAGATCCTAATGTTTGATTACCAAAGTACATCCCACAGGTTACTAATTATGAGATAATTATATTATTGAGTCTAAAAATTCTCACAGTTGTATGTGCTGGAGCAATCCTGGGTTAAACCCAGTTTATCAGGTTTCTTTTAAGTTGAATATTTTTTAGGGTTTCATATGTGCAATTATAAATCTTTGGAGAAAAGCTATACGTATGTGTCGGTATGTTAAGCATGTTTGTCTGAGTATGTGTTTGCCTGTGTATGTGTGTATCCACATTTCCTGAGCTTATTGTAGCAATTATTCCCTTCACAAAGCCAGGGCTTCAAAAACTGCTGCAAATTCCTTTTTTGCAAGTCAGAAGCTTAGTATCAATTTACTTATTTTCTCTTTGTATTCATTTTGTAATGGCACCTAATCTCCTCTAAACTGATGGATGCCTCTAGAGGACACCAGTAAAGGTTATATGCTCAGAAAAGCAAAGAGAAATGCATGTAAATGATTTTAAAAATATTACTCTCAACACCCTATCTGGTTATTTTCATTGTATTATCAGAGATACTTTACCTTTGCTTGAGATAGAAAGGTTGATAGCTACTGTGGGAAACTAAATAGATTTACAGAAATGTCTCAAGATTTCTGTGCTTGTTTTCTTAAAAATAAAATGAGGATAATGATGCTCAAATTAAATCTTTACTGAAAAAGGTGTCTGTATGTGTACTGATTAGTGTGGGTGAAGATGCTATACAAAAATGCATTTGAAAGTGCTTTGAAAAAAGAAGTATTAGTCTAAATTTATAATATAATTAGTAATCTTCAGTTGATAGTGGCTTCTGCACACTTCAGCTTCTAGCTTTCTGATTTTTTCAGACTTGTTATTAGTATACTATTCTATAAACAAAGACATGAAACTGTTAAATGATACTAATGGGAAAGTTAAAGTATTTTCCCTTAATACAAAAAAACAGCTTCTGAATTATTTGGTTTGTAAATAGACGTTTTCATATGATGTATTTCTTGAAGTTATGTGCCCTTCAACCTAAAATTTTCCCATGTTACAAACCAAACCTGTGGTATAGATGGCCATTGGCTGGGGAATGAAGGAGAACTTCAACTAATTACTTCCCTGGGTGTAATGTGTATTAATAGTAGGTGAATTCAAGTGTTTAGCCATATTATGCCAATATCGTTTTATGACCACTCACAGTACAGAAAGACCAGGAGGCTGATTGAGTTGTTCATGCTAACACATCTTTTGTTTTCTCTTGTTCCCCTGCCACCTTATACAGAGAGTGCAGCATCCACATGAGTGTCCCTCTTGTGGAGGCTTTGGGTTTCTTCCATGCTCTATGTGCCATGGGAGCAAGATGTCCGTGTTTCGAAATTGCTTCACAGACTCTTTCAAAGCCCTGAAGTGTACGGCTTGCAATGAAAACGGTCTTCAGCGTTGTAAGAACTGTGTTGGTTAATTGGAGCTTCTACCCACGAAAAGTCTCATTTTATTAATCAAAGGCAATACTTTGGTTTATATATATTTTTAAAATGCTTATGTTTATGGATTAACCAATAAACTTTATTATAATTGTCTTTGTGGTGAATTTTTGCTGCAATCATTTTCTTTGATGTATTAAATAAATGTTTATTTAACAACTACTATGTGCCAAACCCTGTGCTAGACCCTGGTTTCGAATTGGAATTAACGGAGTACCCCAAACCACTCAAAGATATCCAAAGTCTGATTCCCTAAATGTATTTGCTCGTCTAAAGAAAAGAGCAAAATCTAGATAATGGTGCCTATTGCAATATCACCCTATTGACTAGGATGAGTTAATGCAAGTACCTAGAAGCATAACATATTTCTAGGCATGTTACAAGGAAGAAGAAAGCTCTGGAGAGTGGAAAAAATGTGATCATATTTATACTTAGGCAGTAATATTTTTAAGCTGTAGAATAGTTTTGTTTGTTTGTTTTTTTAAGCTGCAGAATAGTCTCAAAGCTGATGATCTTAATGATAAACCAATAATGCTCTCAGGTGGATTTCTTTGTGTCGATACAAAAGCTACCAGAAGACTTATCTGGACATTTATTTATTTATTTATTTATTTATTTATTTATTTATTTAATATTTGGGGGTACATGTGAAGGTTTGTTACATAGAGTTACTTTGTCCATTGTCACTTGAAAGCCATTCAAAAAGGTGGCTCTTTATCGTCCTCTTAGCGGGACACCAGAGCACTCTACCATTTGAACACATTCTAGGTATGAATGTGCAAAAAAGAAAATTTGCTGTAATTATTGACTGATGACTACGTATATATACATGTCTGTACTCGGATGGATTTGCTTTATCAATGATTTCTAGAAGTTGCCTTCACAGTATTTGTGATAAGGTAATCGAAATATTTTGCTCCTTGGTTTTCTGAAAAGCAACAAATATTTACAGAGTACTTTTTAATTAGCTAGACCCACAGTAAGAGATGGTTTCTGCTTTCATGGAGCTTACACTTTAAGAAGTAAGGAGTATACAATGAATAAATATGAGCAGATGAGTCCTATAATACTACAAAAGGGCGGGGCATGTGGCTTATGCCTATAATCCAGCACTTTGGGAAGCCTAGGCAGGTGGATCACGAGGTCAGGAGATCGAGACCATCCTGGCTAACATGGTGAAACCCCATCTCTACTAAAAATACAAAAAATTAGTCGGGTCTGATGGCAGCACCTGTAGTCTCAGCTACTCGGGAGGTTGAGGCAGGAGAATCGGTTGAACCTGGGAAGCAGAGACGCAGTGAGTCAAGATCGCACCACTGCACACTCCAGCCTGGGTGACAGAGTGAGACTCTGTCTCAAAAAAAAAAAAAAAAAAAAAAAAAAAAAACCTGCAAAAGAAGTACAATGTGTTATGGGAAAGTATCAACATGAGGTAGAAAATGATTACAAAGACTGCTGAGCAACTGACATTTTAAATGAGACATGAGAGAAATTGGAAACCAGTTACTCAACAAGCAAGGGGATAGTGCTTCAGGTAGAGAAATAGCATATGTGGTGACCCGAGGTCAGAGGAAAGGTGTGTATTCGAAGAACTGTAAGAAATCCAATATAGGAGTGATTGCCTCATAATAGTGTAGCAGTTTATAGCAGAATAAGCCTTCTGCTAATAATGCATGTACACTGAACAAAATAATAAAAAACAAACGCAATTGTTGAAGGTACTAGAAAACAACCCCAAACAAAAAGAAACAGGAGAGGATTCATTTACTGAAAGATTGGAAACCCAACGAACCTCACATTTATCCAGCGTTTCCTCTGCAGGTACATTCTAGTTTTCATAAAATATGCCTCATAAAGAAATTGTAGTCTTACTGGGTGAAAAAGATAGAGGTTGGAATCTGGAGCTGCCAGAGTGTCTGGAAGTGAGGGGAAAATTCCAAGAAATGAGGGGATCAAACAGAAGGGAGCCCCAACATCTGCTCATTAATTTCACCGGAATCCTGGGCTGATTCCTAACCTACACAGGCAGAGGAAAGATACAGCCAACAGGCCAGAAAGTTGGGCAGAGAGATCAGCTGCTGCCTGTAGAATTCTTGAAACCAAACCTCCATGGTTTTATGGTATCTTTTAGTATTTGACTAAATGCTAGAACAAAACTCAACATGCAAATTGGGTATAGAAAGGAACTCCTTGAATATGAAACGCTAGAGCTAATATCATACATAATGGTAAAATATTGGATGCCTTCTCCCTAAGATCAGAAACAGCAAATGAATATTCATTTTCATCACTTCTATTCAATATTGTGATAGAGGTCCTCACTAGACAAATAAAGCAAAGAAAAAAGTCATAAAAATTGGAAAAAATGAAGCTCACTATTTGTATGCAACATGATTGGGATGTAGAAAATCTAAAAAAATTTATAAACTACTGAACTAAAAACTGAAATTAGCAAAATTATTGGATTCAAGGACATTATATAAAATTTGGAATGCAATGTATAAGAAACACACAATTAAATATGAAATTTCCAATTTAATATCCAATTGGATATTGAATGTCCAATATAAAGCACTATCAGAAAACATCAAATACGTGGAATACATTTTTCCAAAGATGTACAAGATTTCAACATCAAAAACTAAAATGCAGATTTTGCTGAGAAATTATAGAAGACCCTAATACATGGAGAAATATATAATGTTTATGTAATGGAAGACTTCACAGTTTAAAGGTGTCTATAAAGGAGTTGCAATGCAATCTCAATTAAAACCTCACCAGATTCTTAGTAGAACTTGATGAATAAATCTAAATTTATATAAAAATGCAAATAACATAGATATTTTTGAACAAGTAGAGTAAAATAATGAGAGACAAATAGATCGATAAAATAGATTAGAAAATATAGAAATAGACACACACATTAAGATCAACTGATTTTCAAGAAAGATGCCAATTTGAGGCAACAGAGAAGGGAAAGTCTTTTCACAAATAGTGTTGGAACAGCTAGATTTCCATGTGGAAAAAATGACTACGACAATGACTACTATTACGTTGCTACCACCGCTGCTCCTGCCACCTAGTAGGTAGAGGTCAGGGATACTGACAAAAATTCTACAAAACACAGTATAACCCTTTGCCTCAAAAAAGGATGATTTAATCCAAAATGTCAGTAATGCCAAGACTTAGAAACCCTGATCTAAATGTTGAAGCTAAATCAAGGCAATAGTTTTACAATCTGGGGATAGGCGAAGATGTTTTGGGCAAGTAAGTCAAAACACCTAACCATAAATTGGACTTCAAGATTAAAATGTTCGGCCGGGCGCAGTGGCTCAAGCCTGTAATCCCAGCACTTTGGGAGGCTGAGACGGGCGGATCACGAGGTCAGGAGATTGAGACCATCCTGGCTAACAGGGTGAAACCCCGTCTCTACTAAAAAAATACAAAAAACTAGCCGGGCGAGGTGGCGGGCAGCTGTAGTCCCAGCTGCTCGGGAGGCTGAGGCAGGAGAATGGCGTAAACCTGGGAGGCAAGCTTGCAGTGAGCTGAGATCCGGCCACTGCACTCCAGCCTGGGCGACAGAGCGAGACTCTGTCTCAAAAAAAAAAAAAAAAAAGAGATTAAAATGTTCTCACAAAACACATGTAAGAAAATGAAAAGGGAAGCCATAACAGGGAGAAAATATTCACAATCTAAATGTCTGCCAAAGGACCAAAATATGTAGAATATGTAAAGAACTCTGAAAAATCAAAAATAAAAAGACAACCTAAAGACAATCTAATGAAGAAATGGGTCACAAGTGCCTGCAAAAGAGGCTATGGCTGGCCAAAAACATTTAGTAAAATATGACATCATTAGTCATTAGAGATATGCAAATTAAAACTGCAATGTTATATTACTGCACAATATTTGGAATGACTAAAATTTGTTTAAAAAGATTGAAAATACTAAGTGTTGGTGTGGAGGTGGAGTAACTAGAACTCTCCTGCGTTGCTAATGTGAATGTTAAGTGGTACAACCACTTGGGAAAACCTCTGACAGTTTCTGATGAGGTAAATATACACCAAACACCAGTTTACTCCTAGTTACTTACTCAATAGAGATAAGAATATATGGCTAGGTACAATGGCTCATGCCTGTAATACCAGCACTTTGGGAGGCTGAGGTAGGAGGATCATGGGATCAGGAATTCGAGACCAGCCTGGCCAATATGGTGAAACTCCATCTCTACTAAAAAATACAAAAATCAACAGGGCATGGTGGCATGCACCTGTAGTCCCAGCTACTTGGGAGTCTGAGGCAGGAGAACTGCTGGAGCTGGAGAGAGGGAGGTTGCAGGGAGCCAAGATTGCAGCACTGCATTCCACCCTGGGCAGTAGAGTGAGACTCTGTCTCAAAACAAAAAAAAAAAAGAAAGAAAAAAAGAAAGAAAGAAAGAACATATGTCCACACTGTACGAGCATTTTGTGGAAGCTGTACTCGTAATAGCCAAAAGTAGAGGTATCTCAAATGTTCATTGACAGGAGAATTGATAAACAACTTGTGGTATATTAATAAAGAGTGATGCTGATTAAAATCCCAAAGATACAATTCCTAATGCCACAATTCTAATTGTTGAAATTTTGAAAGATCAATATTCTTAAAGTCTAAATCTCTGAAGTCTATAATCCCTAACATCTAATTCAATCCCCAAACCATAAAAACAGGTGTGGAATTAGGTGATGATCATGGCTTCTAAAAATGAATTTCAAATTGTTACCAATAATGTTTGCTTTGTCTACTCAGCCCAATGCATTGAGTGGAAAATTTTGTTGAGTGAATTGACTATGTCATATGGCAATAACAAAAACTTCAGTTAGAAATGCGTCATTTGTCTGCATTGGCATTCTTTCCATCTCATGAAGCTGTAGACAGGTTTAATACCTTAAAGCTGAATTTCTTTGAAGATGCCTGCAAAGTCACTGACTGGTTTGAAAATAATTATGTTTATGGTAGGATAAAAAGACACGCAATGGTGTTGAACCATTACCAGTATTGTTTCTGCCAGATTTGTAGTCTGAATGTGAGTGCCTGCAGAATGGGTTTCTGTGTACCCCTAAAAATACAGAGGCATGGCACAGAAAGTGGGAAAATGTAATAGGGAATGCTCGTGTTGTTGTATATCAAATCAAGAAAGAATTCAAAAGAGCAACACTATGTGGAAAATGAATGTAGACATATTCTCCAACAGGAGCCATGCCCTAATAGAAAAAAAAAAAAAGGGCGGAGCAAGATGGCCGAATAGGAACAGCTCCAGTCTCCAGCTCCCAGCACGAGCGACACAGAAGACAGGTGATTTCTGCATTTTCAATGGAGGTATTGGGTTCATCTCACTAGGGAGTGCCAGACAATTGGTGCTGGTCAGCTGCTGCAGCCCGACCAGCGAGAGCTGAAGCAGGGCAAGGCATCCCCTCACCTGGGAAGCACAAGGGGGAAGGGAATCCCATTTCCTAGCCAGGGGAACTGAGACACACAACACCTGGAAAATCAGGTAACACCCACCCCAATACTGTGCTGTACCAAGGGTCTTAGCAAAAGGGCACACTAGGAGATTATATCCCACACCTGGCCGGGAGGGTCCCACACCCGCCCACGGAGCCTCCCTCATTGCTAGCACAGCAGTCTGGGACCTAACTGCAAGGCAGCAGCAAGGCTGGGGGAGGGGTGCCCGCCATGGCTGAGGCTTAAGTAGGTAAACAAAGACGCTGGGAAGCTTGAACTGGGTGGAGCTCACAGCAGCTCAAGGAGCCCTGCCTGTCTCTGTAGACTCCACCTCTGGGGACAGGGCACAGCTAATCAACAACAACAACAACAACAAAGCAGCAGAAACCTCTGTGCACGCAAACTACTCTGTCTGACAGCTTTGAAGAGAGCAGTGGATCTCCCAACACGGAGGCTGAGATCTGAGAACAGACACACTGCCTGCTCAAGTGCGTCCCTGACCCCTGAGTAGCCTAACTGGGAGACATCCTCCACTAGGGGCAGACCAACACCCCACACCTCACACGGTGGAGTACACCCCTGAGAGGAAGCTTCCAAAGTAAGAATCAGACAGGTACACTCGCTGTTCAGCAATATGCTATCTTCTGCAGCCTCTGCTGATGATACCCAGGCAAACAGGGTCTGGAGTGGACCTCAAGCAATCTCCAACAGACCTACAGCTGAGGGTCCTGACTGTTAGAAGGAAAACTAACAAACAGGAAGGCACCCAAACCAAAACCTCATCAGTACATCACCATCATCAAAGACTAGAGGCAGATAAAACCACAAAGATGGGGAAAAAGCAGGGCAGAAAAGCTGGAAATTCAAAAAATAAGAGCACATCTCCTCCTGCAAAGGAATGCAGCTCATCGCCAGCAATGGATCAAAGCTGGACGGAGAATGACTTTGATGAGATGAGAGAAGAAGGCTTCAGTCCATTAAACTTCTCAGAGCTAAAGGGGGAATTACGTAGCCAGCGCAAAGAAACTAAAAATTTTGAAATAAGAGTGGAAGAATTGATAACTAGAATAATTAATGCAGAGAAGGCCATACATGAACTGACAGAGATGAAAACCATGACACGAGAAATACGTGACAAATGCACAAGCTTCAGTAACCGACTCGATCAACTGGAAGAAAGAGTATCAGCAATTGAGGATCAAATGAATGAAATGAAACAAGAAGAGAAATCTAAAGAATAAAGAAGAAAAAGAAATGAACAAAGCCTGCAAGAAGTATGGGATTATGTAAAAAGACCAAATCTACGTCTGATTGGGGTGCCTGAAAGTGAGGGGGAAAATGGAACCAAGTTGGAAAACACTCTTCAGGATATCATCCAGGAGAACTTCCCCAACCTAGTAGGGCAGGCCAACATTCAAATTCAGGAAATACAGAGAACACACAAA
>NW_016806133.1:363119-394785 GCF_001698545.2 Rhinopithecus bieti
GCACTATTCACAATAGCAAAGACTTGGAATCAACCCAAATGTCCATCTGTGACAGACTGGATTAAGAAAATGTGGCACATATACACCATGGAATACTATGCAGCCATAAAAAAGGATGAGTTCATGTCCTTTGTAGGGCCATGGATGCAGCTGGAAACATTATTCTCAGCAAACTATCTCAAGAACAGAAAACCAAGTACCGCATGTTCTCACTCATAGGTGGGAACTGAACAATGAGATCACTTGGACTCGGGAAGGGGAATATCACACACCAGGGCCTATCATGGGGAGGGGGAAGAGGGGAGGGATTGCATTGGGAGTTATAGCTGATGTAAATGATGAGTTGATGGGTGCTGACTAGTTGATGGGTGCAGCACACCAACATGGCACAAGTATACACACGTAACAAACCTGCACGTTATGCACATGTACCCTAGAACTTAAAGTGTAATAATGGTAATAATAATAATATAAGCAGCTATTCATCCTACGACAAGATTTCAAGGTTAACAATCATGAAAGTCCACCAGTTTTTATGGATTACCTCCATGCAATTGCCCATAATCTTACTCTGTAATACAATTTCTTATATTGAAAAAAAAATTAGGTTTTTTTCAAAGGTTTTTTTTTTCTTTTTATTGTTTTATTCCCAGTATTTTAAATTGTCAGTATTTTTTAAAAAATTCACTATGCTATGTATTTCATCTTTGCATCATTTCCAATCCTGGAGTTATAATAATGTAAAGAGTTTTATAGAAATTGATTGTATACTTTTTTTTTGCAAATTTGACTTCACAAAATTTAAGTCACAGTATTGACTCTGTGTGAAAACATTGTGTGTGAACATAAAACATTGAAATTTAATAAATGAAGAAATGTTCTTTTGTACATCTGCATTTGTGAAAGATAAAATTTCTTGAAACCTTGGCTCTTTGGTGACTCATATGCAGCAGTGACCCATCATGGTTTTTGATGGATTCCGTCAGAAGACTTAGGTTGTCTGCCATGGTATTTCAGGTAACCCAAGTTATGTAAGCTATTTCTTTATGAATATAGTTGTCTGTTCATAACTGTCATACCTCTGCAACTGTCATTAGTGTTCATGCTTACAGAAATGCTTGTGTCATTATTGGATGTTGTATTGTGTAAAGTGGCCTATGAAGTTTTCTTTTGTGTTCTTATATATTTGTCAAATAAGTCCCCTTCAAAGATGCAGATAACTGTCTTTGAAATGCTTTTAAAATTATTTTTTCCGGAATTATATTTCTCAGATTTTCATCTTTCAGGATTTCAGAATTTAGTATTGTGGAGTTTGAGATTGTGTCTTTCAGGATCATGGCCCTAACCTAATAAAGGCGCACACTAACTAGTGATAAAAAGGAACAAGCTTTTGATTCTAGCAATAACATGGATGACTCTCAAAGATAGTATGTTGAATGAACTAAATCAGACACAAAAGGTATGCCCTATATGATTCCATTTATATGAAGCTATAGAATAGGCAAAATTAATCTATAGAATGATTGGCCTACAGGGATGGGGGGAAGAAAGTGCTAAGAAATTAAATATGACCAGAGCTAAGACAGTGGAACATAATACAGCTAGTTGAGAGTTGATTTCTTCTTTATCAAGAAAGAGGATGATATGATCTGGCTCTGTATCTCCATCCAAATCTCATCTTGTAGCTCCCATAATCCCCATGTGTTGTGGGAGGGATCCAGTGGGAGATAACTGAATCATGGGAGCAGGTCTTTCTCATCCTGTTCTCATGATAGTGAATCGGTCTTATGTGATCTGATGGTTTTAAAAACAGGAGTTTATCTGCACAAGCTCTCTCTTTGTCTGCTGCCATCTATGTAAGATGTTACTTACTCCTCATTGTTTTCTGCCATGATTGTGAGGCCTCCTCAGCCATGTGGAACTGTAACTACAATAAACTTCTTTCTTTTGAATATTTCCCAGTTTCAGGTATGTCTTTATCATCAGCATGAAAATGGTTAATACAGTAAATTGGTACCAGTAGAGTGGGGCATTACTGAAAAGATAAACAAAAATGTGGAAGCGACTTTGGAACTGGGTAACAGGCAGAGACTGGAACAGTTTGCAGGGCTCAGAATAAGACAGGAGAATGTGGGAAAGTTTGGAACTTCCTAGAAACTTGTAGAAAGTTTTTGACTAATATGCTGATAGTGATATGAACAATAAGGTCCAGGTTGAGGTGGTATCACATGGAGATGAGTAAGTTGTTGGAAACTGGAGCAAAGGTGATTCTTGTTATGTTTTAGCAAAGAGACTGGCAGCATTTTGCCCCTGCCCTAGAGATTTGTGGAGCTTTGAACTTGAGACAGATGATTTAGGGTGCTTGGTGGATAAAATTTCTATGTAGCAAAGCATTCAAGAGGTTATTTGGGTGCTGTTAAAGACATTCAGTTTTAAAAGGAAAACAGAGCATAAAAGTTTGGAAAATTTGCAGCTTGACAATTGAATAGAAAAGAAAAATCCCATTTTCTGAGGAGAAATTCAAGCTGTTTGCAGAAATTTACCTAAGTAACGAGGAGCCAAATGTTAATCACCAAAGCAATGGGGAAAATGTATCCAGGGCATGTCCGAAACCTTTGCAGCATCCCCTTCCATCGCAGGCCTGGAGGTTTAGGAGTAAAAAATGGTTTTGCGGGCTGGGCCCAGGGTCTCTCTGCTGTGTGCAGTCTAGAAACTTGGTGCCCTGTGTCCCAGCTGCTCCAGTCATGACTAAAAGGGCAAGGTACAGCTCAGGATGTTGCTTTAAAGTGTGGAAACCCCAAGCCTATGCAGCTTCTACATAGTGTTGAACCTGCAGATTCACAGAAGTCAAGAACTGAGGTTTGGGACGTCTGCCTAGATTTCAGAAGATGTACGGAAATGCTTGGATGCCCAGGCAGTTTGCTGCAGGGGCAGGGCCCTCATGGAGAACCTCTGCTAGGAAAGTGCAGAAGGAAATGTGGTTTTGGAACCCCCACACAAAGTCCCTACTGGCGCACCACTTAGTGGAGCTGTGAGAAAAGGGCCACCATCCTCCAGACCCCAGAATGGTGGATCCACTGACAGCTTTGCACCATGCACCTGGAAAAACCACAGACACTCAATACCAGCGTGTGAAGGCAGTCAAGAGGGAGGCTGCACCCTGCAAAGTCACAGGGGTGCAGGTGCCCAAAACCATGGGAACCTACCTCTTGCATCAGTGTGAACTAGATGTGAGACAAGGAGTCAGAGAAGATTTTGGAGCTTTAAGATTTGACTGCCCTTTTGGATTTCAGACTTGCGTGGGGCCTGTAGCCCCTTCATTGTGGCCAACTTCTCCCATTTGGAATGGCTGTATTTACCCAATGCCTGTACCCCCATTATATCTAGGAAATAACTAACTTGCATTTGATTGTACAGGCTCATAGGCAGAACGGACTTACTTGTCTTGTCTCAGATGAGATTTTGAACTTTGGACCTCTGAGCTAATATTGAAATGAGTTGAGACTTGGGGGACTGTTGGGAAGGCCTGACTGGTTTTGAAATGTGAAGATATGAGATTATGGAGGGTCCAGGGGCAGAATGATATGGTTTTGCTCTTTGTCCCCACCCAAGTCTCATCTTGTAGGTCCCATAATTCCCACATGGTGTAGGAGGGACCCAATGGGGGATGACTGAATCATGAGGACAGGTCTTTCCCGTGCTGTTCTCATGATAGTGAATGGGTCTTATGACATTTGATGGTTTTAAAAACAGGTGTTTCTTTGCACAAGCTCTCTCTTTGCCCACTGCCATCCAGGTAAGATGTGACTTGCTGCTCCATGACTCCTGGAATGATTGTGAGGCCTCCCCAGCCACGTGGAACTATAAGTCCAATAAACCTCTTTGTTTTGTAAATTGCCCAGTCTTGAGTATATCTTTATCAGCAGGGGGAAAATGGACTATTAACGAGGGAAAGAGTTGCTTGTAACAGGGAGAATTTCTCATCGCTGTTCCAACATGGTTGTGAGATACTAAGTAGAATTTCAAAATTTTCTCACTACTTGAGCCCTGGCTCTGTTTCTGCAAATCCAAACATAGTCTCGATGTCCTCCTTGTCTGAGCTAATAATAGTCAGGTTGGAGAATTAGAATAGTACAAGGGAATCTAATTTTTAGGCCCTATCCTAAACCCTGGGCTCTGTGGGCAAAAGCTTCTTGTCTCTCAATTACGTTAAAAAAATTATTTCTATCTTTTATTCCTTTTTTGTATGCATTGCTACGAGATTAAAGTGTTGTGTTTTCTGTCGATTATTAGTAAGCCTCTAAGGAAGAACATTACGAAAGAATAATTAAACTTGAAAAAAATAAACTCAGATACCTCCTAGAATTGCAGAAGTTAATGAGAGTAATCAGCTCAGAACAAGCTTAGAATAGGCTTATTTAAACATAAATTTATGCTAACTGTCTGAGATAACTTGCTTTAGACACTTTACAGCTATCTATTTTGGTTCTATGATACCTATATGGCAAATAATAATAACTGCTATATTAACCTCACACTGTCTTAGTGTGGGATTAATTCAAATATATAGGAAAGTACTTTAAAAAAAAGACAAAGCATACTATTGAAGCATAGAATAATGTCATAATTAACACAAAAATTATGCATTAGCAATATATCTTTTTATTGGCCAGATTAGAAAAAAGAACTAATATTTGTTGAACTTTCTTCTGATTGCTAGGTTTTTTTTTTAGAAGATACCTCATTTATTCTTCGCAGTATCCCAAAATTTCATAGATGAGGAAATTGTGATTCAGAGTGTTAATTAATTCTCTGAAAGTCTGGAAATTTATGTTAATTTGTTGTATATTCTGTGTCCATGTGAGTTGCCTTTATGTCTGGTATAAAGTGGGAAAGCAGTCAAGCAAATAATAAACTTGCTCAAAGATAAACCTGACATAAGCAATAAAGTTGAAATGAAAAAGCCTGTCCTGAGCTTCTATGCTTTTACAACTTCGTACATTCCTCCTGGCAATTCTTAATTGATTTCAAAAGTCAAAAGTCAATTTGCTGGTTGTTTGCAAAGGACATATAGTAATGCAATCAGGACTGGAGTTTGTTCATAAATTTTAAAGAAGGATTAAGGAAGAGATATTAAAAAATGACATATACCTAAGTAATAGAAATACACGTCTATTTTCTAATCTGTCATGATAAGGTCTTTTTTAAAAAGATAAAGTATTGGTATATTGATTTAAGTTTTATCTGGTCTTTCATGCACAAACCTCACACATGTAAAGAAACTACTCTGAGTTCCTTCAAAGTGGAGTGAAAATTTAAGGACTCTTGTAGAAAGCAATCAGAATATAATACTGTTTTGGATTTTTGTGATTATTTCTTCTGTACTTTTACAGTTTCGTTATCCACAACTAATTTAACAGTATTTTTTCTTAGTATTTGACTTAGGTAGTTATTTACATATAACATATAAAGTTATTTTTCATAGAAAACACAGCTTTCTTTATTTTCTTAACTATTACATTTAAGATTAATGTTATTAGGTTATACAATTATATGTATAATTATATATATGTATAATTATAAATACAATTATACAGCTATCGAACTTAGGAAGAAATAAAACTGAGTGTTAGAATATTAATATGTCTGCTGCTAGCGGAAGTGAACCAGCAGACAAGAGTGGTTCTACGGATCGGAGAACATTCAGGAGACAGGAGGCATCAGAAGGAACGTATCACAGAGGGAATGGGGAAAGTCGACCAACCTTGAAAGTATGTGAAGTCTAAGTTGGCTAAGAAAGCTTTAAATAACTTATGTGGCCATGACAGTAACCAAGGGTATTATTGATGATATGCTCAAGGTTATTCATCATTGCATTTCCGACCTCCCTTCAGGCTCATCGGCAAGTGGCATCACTTAGGGACCAGCATTTCTAACGCTGACCATGCCTGATGGGAGGCTCAATCACTTTGGAAGACATGTGGCTCTTTGTGCACTTTCTTCACTTAGAAAGAGACAGTCTTATTGAGGATGCTGCTGCTGCAGAAGCAGACTCATGCTTTACTGAAAGTGATTGCAGTGGATTCCCGTCAAGACGCACCTTCTTCCTTGGGCATTCTTTGACAGGCTATAATAATTCTAGTCAATAGAGATAAAAATATTTTTCATGTATAAGTATCCATGTCTTAAAGCACAATTCCTCTAGGAAAAGAAGGAGTACTCGTTCTGATGGAAACTTTTGTTCTGGTTCTATTTTGAAGTTTTTGAATTCTTCCATTAAACCTAGCACAGAATATATTGAAAAATTTAAAATATATGATTTGGCTGCAAGGTGACTTTGAGTTGGAACAAAGCTTTCATAGAAGAATATAAGATGTTCTAAAAGCATTGGTCATAGGTAGTAAAACTAGAGCCTGCTTTTAATCAATATCTGGAAGATCCATATTGATTCTCTGCACTGCACATGCCTCATTTAGCATTCTGTGCCCCAAAGTTGTTACCTTTCTTTCTTTATAGTTTCTGTGGTCTTAATCCTTTTCTTTGCACCACCTTGTTAGAGGAATATAAATATAAATGTTATCTGAGTACCCAGAATAGAAGTCATAGATCAGTTAGAAAGCAAAATCTTTGCATAATCTAGAAAATGGTGCTATGGTACAGTGCTAATTTATTGCAGTAAATGAAGTTAAAACTAATGGAAAACAGTAATCTTTTAATTTTTGCTCTTCTGAATTGCTGGTTTCTTTCATTCCTGTTTTGAACATTTCATTGGATGAATAAAGACATTGTGAAACCTGAAGACCCTAGAAGAAGCACTGGTACAAAATCTAAGGTGTTGTTTCCTGGAATACCAAATGCCACTTTATTGCTGTGAAGTTTACATGTACGCTTTGACCTTTAAATATCTGTTCTGAGTTACCTGTTTGCTGTAGATTTTACCTAGAGACAGAATTGTCAACATATTTGCCATTACATTTTTGTATTTTGGGAAGGAAATATCATAGCATGCTTTACTTTTAGTAAAAAGAAAGACAAACTGTTTTTTAGAACATTCTTCCCTAAGGTAAAACTGCTACAATCTTTGTATTTTTTTCAGTAGTTGCTGTACATTCTTTTGCTGTTATAAATATGTCAAGAGCTCCCAGTAGCTGTAATCCCCACCCCATGTGTGCCTCTTCCCATTTTCCTCTCCTTCCCTGTTTGCAAAAAATAGGAACTGGGGATGAATTTTGACTCTATTTATGAGGTAGGAGTACTTTTGTCTCTAAATTAAATATTTGAATTTGTTAGTAATGTTAAGGTGATATGTAATTATAGAAAACTCCCAGAGTTTCTGGAATCAATGCTAGCCATGACATTCACTTCAAAAATATATTAGGCATTGTGAGGAAGATGAATATATATAATCTGACATGGTTTTGCCCCTATCAAGATTGGGAAGATAAGTCATCTTAAAGATAACTAGAACACAAACTGTATTATGCAGGTTATTGATTATCAGATGACTGCTAGAGACTATAAACATTAGAGAATGCTCAAAGGAGCAGAATATATAAACATGAGAGCCTTTGTTGGTGAAATTAGCTTAAAGCAGTGTATGTGATAACAGCTAGGATTTCTACAGCAAAGATATGGGTGGAATGTCATAGCTCAGCTATGGATTCAGGCAAGTGGAAAACAAAATGCTCAGCGCAAAGTACTTAGCCTGGCAGATGGCAAGCATTCATTGCATGCTTCAAATGACCCCAAAGATGACGGTCATAGACAGTGTAACCCTGTGGTTAGGCTCTGGATCCTGATTTTCTGGTTTTCAATCCCAGTTCTGCCATTTACTCTCTGTATGTCTTTAAGCAAGTAACTTGTACTTTCTGTGCCTCAATTTTCTTATTTGTTAAATGAAAATAATACTAGTATCTAATTAAAAGGGTTTATTCAATGATTAGGTTGTTGTGGATGAATTCTTTAATTCAATACCTGCCATATATGGGTAGAGATAATCTGGGCCTAGATAGTGACAAGCTTTGAAGGTGCAGGCATTTATATTTATCCTGTAGGCAATCAAGGCATTTTCAGTCAAGGTATTTATTCCATGAAATGTTGGTTTAGAAAAAGAAAGTAGTTATATATTAAAAGAATTGAGGGGGCTGGGAAAAAGTAAGTTGAGATTTGGAGTGCAATATGTACTCTTAACCAATGATAATATGTGGTACTATTTTGCATAGTCAGAATACTTGAGTCTGGGAACCAAAATTAGAAATGGGAATGGATGCTCTAAATATTACTGTTAATATTTTGCTCAAAATATTTTGTTTCCCACCCCATTATATTGGACTATTGATATAGCTATCTTAGTATTCAAAGGAAAAGTTCTTCTAGTAAGGGCAAAAGCAATGGTTCTGTTGACAATGATTCTTTCACATGGCCATTTTTAGTTTCAGATGCTATCATTCACACAGAAAAAAAACTACTGTTTGGCAGAATGATTGATCCTATTTATCAATGCAACATGTATTGCTGGTATACAACGTGTGCAGGAAGAAGGATGTCTAGATCCCAGACTGTTTGTTAGACACTACCTAGTGCTACGACATCTAGAGATAAAAGCTAATAAGAGATTATAGCACTGCAGCAAAAGCAGGACAACCAGAAGGTAAGAGTGTCTAGAAGGAAAGTTTTAGATTTTAGATTATCCTACTAGGAGAAGAACCCATTCCACTGAGGTGCAGGCTTAACATGGAAAAACATAAAAAAGAAGTTTATAAATACAAACCAAATGTGATGATCAGGTGTGGAAATGCAGATAAGAATACTTATCCATATTATAACTTTCTCAATTATCTTGATATATATACGTATCAACCAATATCCCTACTTTTCCCCTCTCACTTTCCACTATTTGTTTTATGGAATATAGAGTTGGTAATTAACTTGATAATTGAGTCCATATTTAGCAGGAAATTCCAATCAAAGCCCCATCAATTATTGTCAGCCATTGTCTCTATCTCTGTGCCAGCTTCATCCTTCTGTAGTTCAGTCACAATTTCATTTTGAATCCAGGGAAAATCTGGGTTAAAATGAAAGATGTATGTTTTCTTACTGTTGAAGGGGATATTTTCAGCACATGATGTAGCTGATGAGAAAATTTTTTAAACATTGGTGTAGTGTTGTGCTTTGGAGAATATTGTCTGGGGATTGGAGTGTAAGCTAAAAATAGGTATACGTTTGGTTCCTTTTTTTTCTGGCCTGGATGGGAATCTGCAAGTGTAACCTAGTAGGAAGTGACAAGCATCAGTTATCAAACTGTACAGGATGTGTCTTCAACAGTGACCTCATGTTGTGGCAAAAAATATACCACTAGTGGAATGATCATATACTAGTTCAGGGAAGCAGGATCCTCTCAGGATTTTGAAAAAATCTATGTGACTGAAGAAACCCTTACATGTGAGAGATTTACTCCCTGCTAATAAGAAAAATGGAGATTTGAGCAATTGATTGGATAAACCAAAATAAAGTTATAGCAGGCATATGCAGAACATTTTCTTTGCATATCTGAGAAATAGGAGTAATTTTTGATGCATAAAATTACTTATTTCTGAATATTAAACTAAAACATCATTGTCATATCTTTTTCTTGTAAAATAAAGAAATACAGAAAAAGGAAACCCCAAACCCAGCACAAACGCAGTCCTTGAAATTATTTCCTTCAGGACACGATATGGTCTGGATGTTTCTCCCCTCCAAATCTCATGTTGAAATGTGACTTCTAATATTGGAGGTAGGGCCTAGTGGAAGGTATTGAATCATGCAGCACATCCCTCATGAATGGCTTGGTGCCCTTCTCATTCTAACAAGTGAGTTCTCACTCTGTTCATTCACATGACAACTGGTTGTTTAAAGAGACTGGCTCCTCCTCCTGTCTCTCTCTCACTTCCATTCCCATCATGTGTTGTGCCTGCTCCTGCTTGACCTTTTGCCATGATTGTAAGTTTCCTGAGGCTCTTGCTGAAGCAGATCCCAACACCATGTTCCTGTATAGCCTGCAGAACTGAGAGCAATTAAATGTTTTCTTGATAAATAACTGAGTCTCAAGTATTTCTATATTGTGATGCAAAAACAGATTGACATGAGACATTTGCCTACATTTGCATGAGCAGTATAAATTTGGATTATTTCTTCTTACCCATTTTTATTATTCAAATCAAGAAACAGACTGTCTCTTCTTCAATACTTTTTTAAGTGTGGCTCAAATGTCATCTTAGCCAGAGAGCTTCTTGTAGTCTATATTTAGTTGTTTATCGTGGCAGGGGTAAACATTCACTGCCTTATCCTTCGATACTAGAACCATACCAGTTGTGCAATAAAAACTCAGTAAATATTTGTTGAATAAATTTATTCAAATGTTTATTTATATAATTCAGTAAAACTTTATTAATTTTATTGATGCAGGTTATTCAAATATCTTGTTAATATATTGCTATGTAGTCTGCTTTGTTGGTTATTGTTATTATGGTAGACTTAATTTTATGTGTCCTACTCCTTTCTTTTGTTAAAGTTATTATGATGAATAATTTTGTTTCCCAATTGTATTTCTGAGTGATTTATAGCTTGCTTTTAAAAGTTGATTTGTAAAATTACTTTGTATCTGACCAATTTTGCAATTCTTAGTAGTAATTCTAAAATAATATTCTAAAATAGATATTTAATATCAAAAAATATACTGAACTTTGTAGATATGTAGTAGTATTAGTATATTGGGTGTTGAAAATGATTGATTGGTAAGCTCATGGAGTCTTCTGAATAGGTTATAACCTTCTTGCTGATATTAATACAGGTTGAATTTCTCTTATCTGAAACGCTTAGGAACAGAAGTGTTTTGAAATTTAATTTTTTGATTTTGGCATATTTGCCTATACATAATGAGATATTTTGGGGATGAGAACCATATTTAAACACTAAATTCATTTATATTTTATATACACCTTATATATACAGCCTAGACCTAATTTTATATAATATTTTAAATAATTTTGTACATGAAGCAAAGTTTTGACTGCATTTTTACTATGACCTGTCACATGAGGTTAGGTGATGGAATTCTTCACTTGTGGCATCATGTTGTTATTCAAAATTTTTCAGACTTTGAAGCATTTTGGATTTCAGATTCAGATTACAAATCTCGGCAGGTAATATTTTTTAACCTTTATATCAGAAATGACAAGATGATACTTGACTCATGCTGTATTTCTGAGTAAGATTTGCTGAATGACTATTTGATTGCCCACACATCTTTACATCTCTTGCTACCCAAATCCTATCAAGTATGGAAATATAACACAAGAAAGAAGAGACACGGAGTCTGGCTCTGACAACCAGTTGAAGTCTGTAAACTGACAATTTCCATATGTTTGGTCCCATTCAAATCCTCCTATGGAGTAGGTGGAAGAGAAAGAGTAAATACAGAAGTTAGTTACCTCATATGTGCCCTCGCTGTGCAAATAACTACATTTGTTGTCAGATTGAGGAACTTCAGGCTCCTGTTCTCTCTTTATTCTCCCCAGTTCCATTCTGAGTAGTGTTTAGTGACTTTCAAAGAGCAGTATAAACTATACTCATGAAGTCAGCAGCATTTATCTCTCTTCTTATTCAAATGCAGTCACCCCTCAATAGGTATAGTGGCCAGGAAATCCACTGTAAAATATGCATTGTGTTTGAATACTTTTCAAACATTTTTCAAAGGATAGGTTGGTAGTGGTGACAATGCTTCTCAAGATCCACCACTGAGTGCAAAGTATCAAAGGAATCTTCTAACCACTCAAACTACACTCACTGATGCATTCAATATAAGAAAAAAGTAGATTCAAGGCTGCAATCTTCTAACCCTTTTAAAGCCCTCGGCTAAACTCCACTTTCGTTGTACTTCAGAATAGCTGAAATCTCTGTCAATAATGTTTGATATATATTACCTTCCTCGGAACAACAAAAATATTTTATAGCCTGGAGTGCAGCTATAACAACAAGAGTTAAAAAGTGCAATAGAATTATTCACTCTTAAATTTTACTTCTTGAATTCAAAAGTTATTACTTTTCTAAGTAGAGATAGAAAATCCCAATTCAGATTACAAATGAAAGGTTTTCTGACATTACCTAGAATTTCCCACGTAAGGGTATAAGTTGTCAACTGAGCTTTTGTTGCTCCTTAGAGAGAATTCTCCCTTTTGTTTGCCAGCTCATTCCTGATTCCTTGTATGGAAAAAACAGAATGTACATTCTAAACCCCACTGAGATGCTAAAAGGGGGCATATGGATGCAACTCATTGCAATACTCATCTGGGAAAATTATTTAAAAATTATAGAACAGAATTAGAAGCATTTAGATTACAAAACAAAAGAAACAATCTCCAAGACCTTTGTGTCTTTAAGTAGCACCAGAAGTAAAATTTTGACACATATCTTGCAGCTTCTGATAACCTGGGCTACTTCTTTGTACTCAAACATATTGATCAATATTCTAGCTCCTCCAATTTTCTATCCAGGTGTTGGAAATGCTCTTTAGAATTCTCACTTTCTGACATGCTCAAAATTGGCATGTGATAAACATATAATAAATAAAAGGTTGAATTTTAGAATATCAAAATTATCTTTGGAGTTTATTGTTGCATAAGGGTGTTAATATTTTTCTCATTAGTTTTAAGTACACTATGATGCTTGTCTTATACCAGCAATCTTTCAATCTGAAATCCAGGGAGACTGTGCAGATAATACAGAAGATGCTCAAAAAACAAACAAGCAAAAAATAAAGAATAAAAGACAGTTACTCTTATTTGAATTAACTAGACACATCTTAAAAATAAAGAACTGAAATATTATTCCTTTGTGCATTGTCTAATATCTACCTGTCCTCCTCCTCCATATAATTTCCCTGACTGAATTGGTATAATATTGCTCCAAATAATTATCCCAATTCTCCCTTGCCTAGGAAGTCTTAACACAAAGGATACTAGTATTTCTAGATTTGTGTGTGTATGTGTGTGTGTGTGGCGGGGGTGCTGCAGCATAGATTATGAGCTAAAACATAGAATGAGAGACTTGACAGTCTGAGATCTGAACAAAAATCACATGATTAGGTAATTTTGCCAGGGAAATTGATGGCAAGTTTTTAGCAAAATAGGCTTTCTTTTAAAATTCTTGTTGCTTCTTGTATACAGACCGAGAGGGATGACACTAGCTCTTCTTAAAAGACTCTCAGTTTTACTAACTTTTTTTCTGAGTGGTAACAGCCCCCTGCAAGCACCCTGCATTGCTCTGAATTTTTGCTGTTTCCTCTACTTTGAAGATTAGTTCAGAGAATGGGCACAGAAACCTTACATTTTCTTTCATGTTTTCTCCCTCCTCAAGCTGCTGTCTTAAGAAAATCCAGATGATGAGCTAGAGTGGTTGGTAAAAATGTTGTTTAGCAATGTTCAGAAAATGTACTAAACATTTTCCTGTGGTTTAAAAGATAAATCAGCTTACTAAAAGTCAAAATCTAGATTTTGATAAATGAGAATGTCCTATAATTTGTAATAAAATATCTATATAGAGTTACTGAGAAAAGATAATTAAAATCAAAACATATAATTAGGTTCATAACTTTTTCAACAAATGGTGAACAGGGAGGCCAATCAACACATTGAAAATGAAATGTAAGTGGAAAAAAAAACAGTCAGTTTTCTGTTTTTTCAGCCTTAGTGACATTTCTCAAACTCTTGCCAAATCATCAGTGAAAGGTAGTGGTATTTTTCATGGTCTAAAGAGAAGGTTGTGGATATTGGCTGAAATATATTGCTACTGTTTTTCACAGCTTAACATACCACATCCTTAGAAAGTATGTCATTTTGTTTTAATGTAGAAAGCAAGTCAGGGAAATTACTGCCTTTTGAAAAACAAATTTTCACTTGAAACTTCAGTAGGACTGTAACCATATAACACAAGCAACTGCTAGAGTAAAGAAAGCCACCGATAATTATGAATCTACCCTCATCAATATCTTCCAATTAACTGTAAACTTCATCTCATCACTTTCACAAATTCTAGGGAAGAGAATAATAAACTATCAATGGAGATGCTTATTTCATTGTGTGAAATTCATAGTAGAATCCAGTGCCTTTGGTTTCAAAATGAAAAAAAGAGTTTCAACAACTGGGTTTCAAAGACCATGCAAATTTGAGCCTTATAGGCAACTGAACTGTGAATGCAAGACTTAACTGCCCTTGGCTTGCTCATTTGGAGCCCTTCCCTAGCTGTGCACGTGCTCTTCAAAGGCATTCATCTCGTATCGAATTTCCTGCAAACATACAGACACTTCTGCCCATTGTACAGCCCACCTAATGCTTTATTCATTTGATTTGATTTATTTATACTGCACCTATTTCTCCCAGTACTCTCATGTGAACTTAATAAAAATTCAATATCCAAGGCAAATCTAGCAGCCAAAACTGGATTTAATGAAAGCAGAAACTTACAAGGAATGTATGGACAGATGAGTTATGCTTTCTGCTCTCAGAACCCTATCAGCAGGAAGCAATGAGGGTTTCAAAGGTGTTTCAAAAGTAAAACTACATTTGCCTCTGAAATTTTTAGAGAATACAGCTGGGTTGGCAGTCATATCCAAAGTACTATGTAAGACAGAAAGGTAGCAATTTTGAAGGCAGTTATTGGATGATAACTAGACAGTTAGTCATTAAGACTAACATAACAATCACCAAGGTTCATTTCCCCAAAATTCTGAGTATTTAAAAAAGTAATGATATTAGAACCTTCTGAAAAGAAATGAAAACAATGAATTGTGAGAATTCTGAGTATATATGAAACTTTGTTTTATTTCTGAAACTTTGTTGCAGATATAAAAATATGAAAACTACTGGCAAATTAGACATGGGAGGGGGAAAATTAGCCACTCAATTTACAAAGTATATGCTACTTTATAAAATGAAAGCTTCATTTTTACACTTGTGTAGACAAAATGTAGAATTCTAGAAGTCTAACTTCTGAGTGTTTGGCAAATTACTTTAAGAATTAAAAGTTCAGGCCAGGCGCGGTGGCTAATGCCTGTAATCTCAGCACTTCGGGAGGCCAAGGCAGGTGGATCACGAGGTAAGGAGATCGAGATCATCCTGGCTAACATGGTGAAACACCGTCTCTACTAAAAATACAAAAATTAGCCGGGCATGGTGGCAGGAGCCTGTAGTCCCAGCTACTCGGGAGGCTGAGGCAGAAGAATGGCATAAACCCAGGAGGCAGAGCTTGCAGTGAGTCAAGATCGCCCCACTGCACTCCAGCCTGGGCAACAGAGCGAAACCCCATCTCAAAAAAAGAATTAAAACTTTAGTCACCATAAGTTAGTTAATCAAACTCCACAACAAACAAGTAAAAGTACTGTTTGAGATGGAAATAAAACACCAGAGTCCTTTGAACTTAATTTTAGAGTGATTAAGAGCATAGACTCTGCAAGTCAGTTACATATGATAGCATAGGATAAAGAATCAAATCTGATGATAGATTTTAATAATCTTTTTATCTGACATCAGTCAATCAGGAACACAGAGGTCACTCATGTATTCTGGGTATATAAGGTTTAATATATGAGTCAAGGAGGTACATAATTCTTGGAAGAGCTGATATCAAGGGAGCTAACATGGAAAACCTCAACTTGAAATTATAAAATACTTGATAGTTCTGAAGACCTCACCAGGAGGTGTTATATTTCTCAGGCATCTCCAGGAAGCATTCATCAACATACTCAGTCTACACTAGCAAGGCTTGTTGTTCTAGAGCTTAGTAGGAAGTCACTGGGTCCCATGTTTGTCCACACTTCGGACTGCAACTGCCTTGAAAACACAATGGCTTCTCCTTTTTTATATGACAAATCTCATGTGAAGACCTCTTGTTGGCAAACTCTAACCTGGAACCATACAAGAAAGAAGATTGTAGGAACCATAGCCTGCCTTTATAATCTTACTTGCGCTCCTGAATTCGACCTTAGAAGTGGGGAGAGGACATGGTAAATTGATGGTGAACTTGCCAGTTATTAAAGGGAATTTCAGGGAAGTACAGGAAATTATGTTTCAGATAGACAAACATGAAAACTACTGTCAAAGTAGATACTGGCGGGAGAAAAACAATCAGTTTACAAAGTATACAATACTTTATAAAATGAAAGTTTAGTTTTTGGACTTGTGTAGACAAAACGTAGAATTCTAGAAGTCTAACTTCTTGGTATTTAGCACATTTTTTTAAGGATGCAAGTTACTAAAGGAACTGACTTAAAAGGACAATTATCTTTAAAAGGAATTAGCTGCAAATTTCTGTGATGGGCATATTTTGAGTTTCTGTCCAACTCATAAAACAATAAAGTCTCCTTTCCTCTGCAGCTTTATTATAACCCCAGTCCCTCAAGCCACTTAATATTTATGAAATCCTTGTTCACAGTTGATTTGACCATGAAAAGGCATTTGGCTCAAGCTAAGTTGATAAGATTCTTCTCTCAGAAATTTTAGATGAGTCTGGGCTTCTCTTGATACTTCCAAATCTAATCTTGAGAACTCTGGGCTAGCCAAGTTCTGCATGCTATGCAAACAGGAAAGGCCATCTACTGAGAGAGGAAAATGAAGAGAAAGTCCAGAGAGAATCAGACTTAGGAAGTGTAGTGAGAGTGCTACAACTTTCCAGCTTCCTGTTGCAGTCTCTTTGGGAGACTTGGAATTGCTTCCTTTGGATTCTATGAGAAATCCCTTTGTCCGTGTAATAAATTTATCTTCCCAGCCCATCTAGGTTTTTTTTTTTTTCTTTTTCCTTAAAATATCTTGAGTTGGCTTCTGTTACTTGCAACCATAAATCTCTAAAAAAGGACTGTCATTATATTTAAAATATTTTTGATTCAATTTAATTTGAGTGCATCTCTTGAACAAAATAATTTTGTAATTGCTTATTCTATTTCTGATTCATTTTTTCATTTTCATAACTTTTAACTGACCTTCCTTCTCCTATTCCCACCTCCATAACAAGAAAGAGAAGAGAAATAAAATCTGAAATTCAAATCATGTGGCCTGGATTTGCTAAAAACACCATTAAATGAGAGGCAATTAAATTTAATGACAAAAATGAGGCTCTAGTAAGGCTTCAAAGTAGTCTGTTCCTAAACCTGAGGGGCAAATGAACCACAATGTTATCTTTTAGCAATATAATCAAAGCTACACTCCAGAGAGAATGCATGAGATTTCACATAAAATGACAGACTGCCACCTTCTCTTCAGCAAGGTAATTGGCCACACTGGTAAGTATATTATTGCCAACATAAAATATTGTAATAGGTATGGAAACGTGAGCTAGCAACAGCAGATTTAGCAAGTAAGTTAAAAATTTGGCAGAGGAACATTAATTGCAATTGGCTTTCATATAAGATAAAAGACACATGCACATGCAAGCACACACACACACACAGAAAAAGAGGAATGATTTCTGTTGGTGCAAGGCTTTACTAAAACATTAAAAATGCATATTATTGCCAATATCTGCTTCATCAGTTTCATAAGAAAAAAAACAGTAACTGTCACTTCATGTATTATTTCTAGCCATTGCTTTTGTATTATTGCATTAAAGCTAATTTTATTCACTTAGACCAAAACATAAAACGTGACCACAAAGGCATTCAACAGGAAACATTTATGACCTAAATAATTCAGGCAGCAGAAGAATTTAGATTGCTTAGTTTCCTTTAAATAATTTAGGGGTGGCACTTAAAGGCACTGAATAATCAATCCACCCATGAATTGAGTAGCAAAATTATGGTGTTTAATTCTTGATATTTAAATCTAGAGGTCTTTCGTCTTTTATTCCAGAATAATGAATCTGAAAAGAATTGTTTAAAAGGAATGGGTTATGTGTAGAATTTTAAAATATCAACTCTTAGCAGCTCATCGGTGTCACTTGGGCAGAGTCCTCTGCAATGACCTAAACGATTATAGCCCAATCTAAGGCTCAGCTGGAATAAAGCCTTGTTATTCTTTTCCTGCAATGCTCAGGTCACAAGAGTCATTTTCGTCTTTTTGATACTGTATATAAAAAAGGAGAATAGATTAAGTTGTGTTCAGGTGAAGTAGAGTCATGACAAAATGTTCTTGTAGTAAACATTTCAAATAATATAAAATAGTTTTGGATAACAACTCACAGTTTTTGGATAACAAACTCAAGGTGGGGGCAGGGACACCTCCATCTAGATTTTGAAGGATGTTACAAACAACCTGGGGGTCCCGGGCATAGACTTGTCAAAGGGCTGAGCCATTGCAGAAAGTGCCCACTAGGTCAATACATAGTGGAACCATGGAAGTAGGGCAGTCCCTGAGATATCAGAACTGTAAGGCTATCAGTGTGCAGCTATAGCCCGGGAGGGCTGCAAGCATGAGTCTCCAACCCAAGACAGTAGCTGGTGGAGTGAGCCCAGTAGCAACACAGAGACAGGACTGCCGGAGGCCTTAGGGACCCAAGCCCTGCCCCAGTGTGTCCAAGATATGGGACACAGAGTCAAAGGAGATTATTAAGGCATCTTAAAATTTTATATTGTTTTTCTTCTTGGGCTTCGGACTTACCAGAGACCAGATACCCTCTTTTTATTGTCTGTATTCTCTTTCATGGAAAATAAACATCTGTCCTATGTCTATCCCACCACTGTATTTTGTAAGTAGATAACTTACCTTTACAAGCTCAGAGCTAAGGGAGAATTTGCCTCAGAATGAATAGTGTCTTGAGTCTCACCCACATATGATTTAGATGAGACTCTTGAGTTTTGAAATTTTGAGTTGACGCTGGAATAAGTTAAGACTTTGGGGGTATTGGGATGAAATGTATTTTGCATGTGAGAAGAATGTGGATTGGGGGGATGAATGTGTTCCCCAAAGCTCATGTTTTAGAAACTTAATCCCCAATGCAACAGTGTTGAGAGGTGGGACTTTTAAGAGTTGATTAGGTCACAGGGGCTCTGCCTAAGGAATAGATTAATGTCATTATCATGAGCATGAGATCATTATTGGGAGAGCAGGTTTGTTATAAAATTGAGTATGGCCTTTTATTGCTCTCTCTTGCTGTGTGGTGATGTCTTCCATCATGTAATGATACAGCAAGAAGACCCTAACCAGGTGCATCACCTTAATCTTGGACTTTCCAGCTTCCAGAATCATAAACAATATAAATTGCTATTCGTTGTAAATCACCCAGTCTGTGGTATTTTGTTATAGTAGCACAAATGGATTAAGCAACTCTCTTGACCAAGCCAAGAAAGGCATTTGCTTGCATATTTATGTTAATTGAATTGTTTAGTTTTAAAACAAACCACACTGTTTTAACAAAGAAAAATTAAAACGAATTTAAGCTATGATGATAAGGAACACATTAAATAAACAAATTTACATAATGAAGTGTTTTGGTTTAGAAATTTTAATTTCATAATAAGATTTTATTAAATATGCAGCATTAAAATGAAGAGAGATAAGTAAATTAAATACTTATGAGCCCCTTAAAATTACCAGCTGATTAAGTTTCAGTAAATAAACAGGTAATTCACAATTTCATGACTGTTTATTAAAAATATATCCATAGAGAACAGTTGCACGGGGTTTTAAAAAATTTGTTTTATTATTTTACTTTCTGTTTTATTTCCTTTGTTGTTACTTTTATGACAAGCAATATTTTATTTTAAAATAGGTTTTAATGAGGTGTAATTTACATAAAACAATTTTCACATTAAAAGTGTAGATTGATGACTTTTGACAGCAGTATACACCTGCTTAGTGACCATCTCCATAAAGACAGAGCACATTTCCATCACCCAGAAGCTTCTTTTGTGTCCTTTTGCTGCCTGTTCCCTGTGACTCCCCACCCTCCAGAGTCAAGCAACTACAAATCTGATTTCTTTGATTATAGGTTAATTTTATTTGTTCTAGAATTTCTTATACACAAAATCATACAGTAATTATTTTTTGTATCTGCCTTATTTTATTAAGCATTATACGTGTGAGATTTATCAATGTAATTGCATGCATTAGTGGTTTGTTCCATTTATTTACGAAGTAGTATTATGCTGTATGAATACACTATAAGTTGTTCTTTATCTATTCACCTTTTGATGAACATTTCTGTTCTTTCCAACTTTGGGTTTTGTGATATTTATGTTATCTGAAGATGATTTCAATTCTGAAATTATATCCAATTTACATAAAAGTTACAATAATAGTGCAAATAATTTAATTTTCCCTTAATCATCAGTCAATAATATGATGCTTCATTAACCCAAATACTTTGATGTGTAATTCCTGTAAACAAGGACATTCCCTTACAAACCCACAATATGACCATCAAAATGAATGCTGATACATTATCATCACTGAATCTTCAGATCTCATTTAAATTTCATTAGTTGTCCCAAGGATTCAAACCATGACTGCATGTTGCAATCTCTTTAATGTCCTTCAGTCAGTGTTCCTCAGTCTTTCTTTGCCTTTCATGATCTTAATGTTTTTGGAATTACAACCAATTACTTGGTAGAATGTTCCTCAACTGGGATTTACTTAATGCTTTTCCATGATTAAAGTTACATATTTTTGGCAAGTATGTAAGAGAAGTGACATTCCTTTCTTGTCATTATATCCTATCTGTTACTAAACAATTTTAATTTGTCCATTACTGGTGATGTTAATTTTGATCACTTGATTAAGGTGGCATCTGCTATGCTTTTCCACTGTAAAATTACCCATGTGACCTTTTGTGATTAATAAGTATTTTGTAGGGAGGTACTTTTGAGACTGTGTAAATTCCCATTGCTCATCAAAATTTAATCTACTCATTTTAGCATTCCCTGATATGTTTTGGCTAAATGAATATTACTGTGCCAAATTGTGATTTTTAAAATTCTATCTTTCATTTTACATTTATTGGTTGACTTTATGCCAAAAGCAAATATGTTCTCTTACCTGCACCTATTTTTTTGTTTATTTATATTAGTATGGATTCGTGGATTCTTAATGTTTAAGTGAATTTTAACTGGTAAATTGTCCTAATCTGCTCAGTTAAGAGCCCCTTTAAGTTGGTCTTTTTGTTGTTTAACATGTCTTTATTATTTTTGAGTATCTTTTCTTTATGCTAAAATATTGTCTAGGCTTATTTTGAATTTTTCTTGTCCCTGCTCTAAAACCAGAAATCAGTCATTTCACCAATGGGTCTTGGGGTGAAGCAAAATGTCAGAACAGAAAGCTCCATGGATCATCCCCCATGCAAGGACACCAAGTTAACAACTATCTACAGAGAAAAAAAAAACACCTTATGAGAATAAAAATCAGATGAATGCTCACAGTACCTGGTTTTAATTCATATTTCTGAAAGAGGCACTGAAGAAATAGAAAAAACAGTCCTAAATCACCAACACCACTCCTCTTTGATCCCCTGCAGTGTCGGCTCCATGTTGTGGAGAGCATCTCTGGGCACTGAGGGAGGGAGGACACAGCAATTGTGAGGCATTGAACTCAGTGCTGTCCTGTTAAAGAAGAAAAGAAAACCAGACCAAACTCAGCCAAAACCCACCCACAGATGGAGAATTTAAACCAGCCTACACAGAGGGGAATCTCCTATCCCAGCTGTCTGAGCTCGAGTGCTCACAAACCTTGTCACCAAGGGCCAAAGTACTCTTGGTTTCTAAGTACATGTAGCAACCAAAAGGCAGTCTAGGTCATAAGGACTGCAACTCTTAGGCGAGTCTTGGGGCTGAACTAGGCCCTGACTGGGGTAGGGGTGAAGGGCAAGTGACATACTGAGACCAGCTGAAGCAGCCAAGAGGGTGCTAGCGTCACTACTCTTTTGCCCTAGGCTGCACAGCCCATGGATCCAAAAGAGACCCCCTTCCTTCACTTGAGGAAAAGAGAGAGAATAGTGAGAAGGACTTTGTCTTGCGTCTTACATACCACCTCAGCTATAGCAGGATAGGGCACCAATCAGAATTGTGAGATCTCCATTCTGGGCCTTTGCTCCCAGATGACATTTCTAGACACACCCTGGACCAGAATGGAAGCTGCTGTCTTGAAAGAAAGGACCCAGTCCTGGCAGCATTCACTACTTGCTAACTGAAGAGTCCCTGGGCCCTGAATAACCAGCAGTGATGAGAGGTGACAACATGCTAGCCTAGCAGCCCTTGCTTGCTCTTGGCACCTCCTTGGCCTCAGCATCATGCTTGAGGAGCGCTTCAGTCTGCCGCTGCACTGTGTAAGCCCCTCTCTGGGCTGACTGAGGCCAGAGCTGGCTGCCTCTGCTTGCCGGGAGGTGTGGAGGGAGAGGTGCAGGCGGGAACCGGGAATGGGCGGTGGCGATCCTGGGCCAGTGCAAGTTACAGGTGGGCGCGGGCTTGGTGGGCCCCAACTAGGAGGGGCTTGGTGGGCTGGCACTAGGAGTGGCTGGCTGGTGTTGCTGGCCCCAGGCAGTGAGGGGCTTAGCACCTGGGCCAGCAGCTGCAGAGGGTGCACTGGGTCCCCCAGCACTGCCAGCCTGCCCGTGCCATGCTCAAATTCTCACCAGGCGTCAGCCACCTCCCCACCGGGCAGGGCTCTGGACCTGCAGCCTGCCATGCCCAACTGCCCCCACCTGCTGTAGGCTCCTATGTGGCCTGAGCCTCCGCAACAGGCACTGCTCCCTGCTCCACCGTGCCCAGTCCCATCAACGGCCCAAGGGCTGAGGAGTGCGGGCCTGCAGCCGGGACTGGCGGGCAGTTCTGCCCATGGCCCCAGGGCAGGATCCACTAGGTGAAGTCAGCTGGGCTCCTGAGTCAGGTGGGGACTTGGAGAACTTTTATGTCTAGCTGGAGGATTGTATATGCACCAATATACACATTGTGGATGCACCAATCAGCACTCTGTATCTAGCTAATCTGGGGGGAACTTGCAGAACTTTTATGTCTAGCTAGAGGATTGTAAATGCACCAATCAGCACTCTGTGTCTAGCTCAGGGATTGCAAAGGCAACAAACAGCACCCTGTCAAAACAGACCAATCAGCTCTCTGTAAAATGGGCCAATCAGCTCTCTGTAAAATGGACCAATCAGCAGGACGTGGGTGGGGTCAGATAAGGGAATAAAAGCAGGCTACCTGAGTCAGCAATGACAATCCCCTTGGGTCTTCTTCCACACTGTGGCAGCTTTGTTCTTTTGTTGTTTGCAATAAATTTTGCTTCTGCTCACTCTCTGGGTTCGCACTGCTCTTATGAGCTGTGACACTCATGGTGAAGGTCTGCAGCTTCACTCCTGAAGCAAGTGAGACCACGAATTCATCAGAAGGGAGAAACTCTGGAAACGTCTAAACATCTGAAGGAACAAACTCCATCTTTAAGAACTGTGACACTCACCGCAAGGGTCCATGGCTTCATTCTTGAAGTCAGCGAGACCAAGAACCCACCAATTCCAGACACAGTGACACCCAGATGCTAAATTAAGGGCTTGGGTGAGCCTCTGAAACTTACCAGTTTCAGGTGAGACTCAGCACGTTACCAGGTGTGGTGGCTACAGGGCAAAATTCCTTCTGCTTGAGAAAAGCAGGGGAATAAGTAAAAGGGACTTTGTCTTGCACCTTAGGTAGCAGCACTGCCACAGGTGGGTAGAACACCAAGTGGGTTCTTAGAGTCCCTGATTCCAGGGCTTGACTCTTGGTTGGCATTTCTGGACCTGCCCTGGGTAGGGAGCCCACTGTCCTGAAGGACGAATCTCAGGCCAGGCAGCATTCACCACAAGCTGAATTAAGAGACCTTGGGCCTTGTCCCATATATACCTAGTGGTGGTAATCTGGCAGTACTCCTGTGTGGCCAGGAGTGGTGTTGGCTATAGTGTGAGGCCCCTCTGCCTTTGGAAAGAGGAGGAAAGAGTGGGAAGGACTGTGTCTTGTGGTTTGCCAGCTTCGGTGCGATAAAATAGAATACCAAGTAGACTTCTAAGGTTTTTGACGCTAGTCCGTGACTCCTGAACAGCAATTCTGGACCCACCCAGGGCCTGGGGGACCTTGCCACCCTGAAGGGAAGGACACAGTTGTGGCTGGCTTTGCCATGTGCTGACTGTAGAGACCCAGGGCCTTGAATGAACACAAGTAATAGCCAGGGAGTGGTTACAGCAGGTGATAAGCAAGACCCAGTACTGTGCTGGTTTCAGGTCTGACCTAGCACAGTCATAGTGGTGGTAGACACGGGGTGCTTATGTCACCCCAAACCCAATGTTAGGTGGCTCAGAACAGAGACAGAGACTCTGTATGTTTGAAAGAAAGTAAAAGAAGAACAATCTCTGCTTGGTAATCCAGATAACTCTCCTGGATCTTGTCTAAGACCATCGAGGTGGTACCTCTATGAGTCTGCAAGAACCACAGCATTACTGAGCTTGGGCTGCCCCCTAAAGCAGAAACAGTTTAGGTCCAAACACTCAAGTGCTGTCAAGTATCTGGAAAGTCTTCACAAGAAGGCTGGCTACAAACAAGAGCAGACAGTGAAGACTGTAATAAATACCTAACTCTTCAATGCCCAGACACCGAAGAACATTTACTAGCATCAAGACCATTCAGGAAAACTTGACCTCACCAAGTGAACTAAATAAGAGACCAGAGACCAATCTTGTTGAAATAGAGCTATGTGACATTTCAGATAGAGAACGCAAAAGAGCTGTGCTGAGGAAACTGAAAGAAATTCAAGATAACACATAGAAGGAATTCAGAATTTTATCAGATACGTTTAACAAACAGATTGAAATAATTACAATGAATCAAGCAGAAATTCTGTGAATCAGAAAACAAGTGAAAAATGCGCTTGGCATACTGAAGAATACATCAGAGTTCATTAATAGCAGAATGGACCAACCAGAAGAAAGAATTAGTGAGCTTGAAGACAGACTATTTGAAAATACAGAGTCAAAAGAGACAAAAGAAAAAAGAATAGAAAGCCAAGAAGAAAAAGGGCAAATCTAATAGTCATTGACATTAAAGAGAAGGTAGAGAAAAAGATAGGGGTGGGAAGAATATTTAAAGGGATAATAACAGGGAATTTCTCAAACCTAGATTAAGATAACAATATCAAAGTATAAGAAGGTTCTAGAACATTAAGCATATTTAACCCAAAGAAGACTACCTCAAGGCGTTTCATGATCAAACTCCCAAAGGTCAAGGATAAAGAAAGGCTCCTAAAAGCAGCAAGGGGGAAAGAAATAACATACAATAGCGCTCCAATATGCCTGAAAGCAGACTTTTTACTAGACACCTTATAGGCTAGGAGAGACCCGCATGACATACTTAAAGGGCTGAAGGAAAAAAACTTTTACCCTAGAGTAGTATATCTGGCTAAAATATACTTTAAACATGAAGGAGAAATAAAGACTTTCTGAGACAAACAAAAGCTGAGGGATTTCATCAATACCTGACCTGACCTAAAAGAAATGCTAAAGGCAGTACTTCCATCAGAAAGTAAAGGATGTTTATGAGCAACAAGTAATCATGTGAAGGTGCAAAACTCATGGGTAATAGTAACTACGCAGAAAAATACAGAATATTATCACACTGTGACTGGGGTGTGTAAGCAACTCTTAACCTAAGTAGAAAACTAACCAGTGAACCAATAAAATAATAATTATAATTTTTTGAGACATAATCAATACATAAGATATAAATTGAAAACAAAAAATTAAAACCAAGGGGATGAAGTTAAGGCAAGTCTTTATTAGTTTTCTTTTTACTTGTTTGTTTATGTAAATAGTTTTAAGTTGTAGGTTAAAATAATCGATTATAAGAGTATTTGCAAGCCTCATGGTAACTTCAAACAAACAGACAAAAAACATACAATGGATACAAAACAAAAGCAAGAAACTAAATAATATCACCAGAGAAAATCATCTTCTCTAGAAGAAAACAGAAATGAAAGTAAGAAGGAAGAGAAGACCATAAAACAACTAGAAAACAAGTAAAATGGCAGGAGTAAGCCCTACTCATCAATAATAGCTTGAATATAAATGGACTAAACTCTCCAACTAAGATATAGGGTGACTGAATGGATGAAAAAGCAAGCTCCGTAGATATGTTTCCTATACAAATCACACTTTACCTATAAAGACACACAGACTGAAAATAAATGAATGGAAAAAGAAATTTCATGCCAATAGAAACCAAAAAAGAGCAAGAGCCACTATAAAAGAGCAAGGAGCACTAAAAAAGAGCAAGGAGCACCATTGTATGTTATTTCTTTTCCCTTGCTGCTTTTAGGAGCCTTGCTTTATCCTTGATCTTTGGGAGTTTGATCATGAAATGCCTTGAGGTAGTCTTCTTTGGGTTAAATATGCTTTAAATATCAGACAAAATAGATTCCAAGACAAAAATTGTAAGAAGAGACAAAGAAGTTCACTATGTGATGTTAAAGGAGTCAATGCATCAGTAGGATATAACCGTTTTAAATATATATGCACCCAACACTGGAGCACTCAAATATACAAAGAAAATATTATTAGAGCTAAAGAGAGAGATAGGCCCCCATACAATAATAGGTGGAGACTTCAACATCCCACTGTCAGCATTGGACAGATCTTCCAGACATAAACAATGAAACCTCAGACTTAATCTGCACTATAGATCTAATAGATTTTTAAAGAACATTTCATCCAAGAGCTGCAGAATACACATTCTTTTCCTCAGCACATGGATCATTTTCAAGGATAGATCATATGTCAGGTCAGAAAACAAGTCTTAAAACATTCAAAAAAATTGAAATACCAGGCATCTTCTCTGACCACAATGGAGCAAAACTAGATTTAATTACAAGAGAAATTTAGGAAACTATACAAATACCTGGAAATTGAACAATATACTTCTGAATGACCAGTGGGTCAATGAAGAAATTCAGAAGGAAGTTGAAAAATTTCTTGAAACAATTTATAATGGAAACACAACATACCAAAACCTATGGGATAGATCAAAAACAGTACTAAGAGGGAATTTTATAACTATAAGTGCCTACATCATAAAGAGGAAAATCTTTAAATAAACAATCCAATGATGCATCTTAAAGAACTAGAAAAACAAGAGCAAACAAAGCCAAAATTAATAGAATAAAATTAATAAATATTGGAGTGGGAAGAAATGAAATTGAAATAAAAAAAATACAAAAGATAAATGAAGCAAAAAGATGTTTTTTTGAAAAGTTAAACCTTTAGCCACACTAAGAAAAAAAGAGAGAAGATCCAAATAAATAGAAACAGAAATGAAAAAGAAGGCATTACAACTGATACTACAGAAATTCAAAGGATAATTAGTGGCTACTATGAGCAACTATATGCCAATAAACTGAAAAATCTAGAAGAAATGGACAAATTCCTTGATACATACAACCTACCAAGATTGAACCAAGAAGAAATCTAAAACCTGAACAGACCAATAACAAGTAACAAGATCAAAGCTGTAATGAACAATCTTCTAGCAAAGAAAATCCTGAGATCTGATGGCTTCACAGCTGAATTCTACTAAACATTTAAAGAAAAACTAACATGAATCCTCCTCAAACTATTCTGAAAAATAGAGGAGAAGGCAATACTTCCAAACTCACTTTACAAGGCCAGTATTACCCTGATCTCACCAAAGAGTCTTGGGTCCTTTTAGTGGACAGGAGTATTTAGAAACCAAGATCCGGACCCTAGATGTGTTTATTACCCTTAGGTGTCACTGCTTCCGGCATCTTTTCAGTGGACAGAATTAGGTAGTATATGTATGTATATGCACATTTAATTAGATATATGTTATATGTAATATAACATTACATCTATATAAACCTGAGTTCAGCTGATACTTTTGTTTTTAGAGACAAGGTCTTGCTCTGTTGCTCAGGCTGGAGTGCAGTTGCACAATCATAGCTCACTGCACCCTCAAATACCTGGGCTCCAGCAATTCTCCTGCCTCTGCCTCCTGAGTAGCTGTAACTACAGGCATGCACCATCATGTTTGGCTAGTTTTAAAACATTTTTTAAATTTATTTTTACATTTCTTAGCAGAGACAGAGACTCACCATTTTCCCCAAGCTGCTGTTGAACTCCTGGGCTCAAGTGATCCTTCTTCAACTACAGCTTCCCAAACTGCTGCGATTACAAGCATAAACCACTGCATCTGGCCTCATTTGATACTTCTAATTTTAGTTCAGTAAGGAAGTATTTATTTGATTTTTTTTCTTTTCCATATTGGTAACTCTTCTCTGGAGAAACATATATCCCATAATTTTCAATATATTACTTAGTAAATTCATTGTCCCATTATGTTACCAATGTCTGTTTGGCACTCTCAGTACCCTCTTACCCCTTTTGTGCCTGTTCTTTTCACCCTACTTAGGCTCTGTCAACGACCTTCAGTACTAGATACCAGTGCAAGGACATGGTCCTCATTTTGTTCTGGCTACAACATCTTATTTCAAATGGCTGCCACCTCCCCTAGCCCTGACTGACAGCTACCTTTCTTGATCCCTCCTAATGGACAAATTATTCAGGGAGAAAGGAAGAAAGGAAAGAAGGCAAGCAAGCAGCTGCTATTATAATTAAAACAATTATTATCTCCAAGAGGGTTTTCTTTGGTAAAAACTATTTTCCCAAATTACTCCTTTAAGATAGCTAACCAGGTCGAAAGAATGAGCTATGACTTTTCATTTTCCTGTAAGGAGCGTGTTGATTAATATATTTACAAGATTTGATACAAATTCACCTGGAACTGTTCAGTTATATGAATGAATGAATCAGAGGTTTAGAAATAGAAGAGATGCTGATTGACATTCATCTTCCAAACAAACCATTTTACAGCTGAAGTAATAGGAAGTGAGATGACTTTTCCAAAGCTATACAATTGGTAGCATTGGAATATTTGAATTTATTTAACAAGACCAGAAAAAAAAGTTCTATATTTTGTTTTTTTCTCACAATTTCTATTTAGTTTCTTATGAACACCAATAAGGATTTTCTGAATGCTTCATCATTTCTGTTGTGTAGAAAATAATAACAACAATCACCATTTATTTTGCATTTTTTAATTTACCTAGTTAGTTTTGAGAGACAGAGAGTTTTGCTCTTGTTGCTCAGGCTGGAGTGCAACAGCATGATCTTGGCTCACTGTGACCCCCGCCTCCTGGGTTCAAGTGAGTCTCCTGCCTCAGCCTCCTGGGTAGCTGGGACTACTGGCATGCACCACCACACCTGGCTAATTTTGTATTTTTAGTAATGATGGGGTTTCTCCATGTTGGTCAGGCTGGTCTCGAATTCCCTACCTCAGGTTATCTGCCTGCCTCAGCCTCCCAAAGTGCCGGGACTACAGTTGTGAGCCACTGCACCCAGCCCAACACATACTGTATTCAAAGCCTTTCACAGTTTTGTCATGGATCTTTCAGATTTTACTGTTTGTGTGTTACAGTAAGAAAACTAATGGCACAAAGATTAAATTACTTACTAGGGGTCATATCTTTAGATAGTGACAGAATTAGGATTCAAATCCAGAGGTGTTGGATTCTAAATCTCCTATACTATGCTAGAAAGCCTCTTTATATTTTGGGTAGAGGTCCATGCATCAGTTAGTACTAATTAAATTGCTTGATAAAAGTGAAGGTTTCTTGGTTTATACAATTGATGAATCTCATTTCCGCTGCAGCTTGATGAAGCCACATTGCCAAGCTAAGGCCTTGTTCCATGTTATTTATTTTTTTCTTTTTCACTTGTTCTTAGAATGTTGTCTTTATCTCAGACTCAATGAAGGGCAAGTTGGTTGTAAGAGCTACTGTCTACATTCAACCAAGTTTGAGATGGAGTTTTTTCCCCTAGAAATCCTAGCAAATGCCCCAGTGGTTCAGTGGCTGATGTGTCTATCCCTCTACTAGTTATTGCAACCAGGTGAATCTGCTGAATACAAATCCCCCCAAATATGACAGCATGGCAGTAAAGTAGGTACAAAGTAGCTTTCCATAGGAAATTAAAAGTACTGTTCTGTAAGAAGACCGAAGTGAGGCAGCAAAAACAATAACGTTTTTCTACATCTCATCAAGAAGAATTACTATGAAGTAGAGTTTCTGATTTCTATTATATTTTATCTTCATCAACAACCACAGGGCTAATATTCCTTACACAATATTGTCTTGATTGTGCCTAAGGCTTCATAACTAAATTATGGCTACAGCATGGGTGTCCTAGGTCAATACATTCTCCAAGAGCAGGCTTTGTCCTGGGAACTCTTGAATAGTTCTCAAACTGGCTGATTTTGTCGTTAGCAAAAGTACAAAATTTAACAAGCGTTTAAGTGTAAAATTTGCTTTTTAATGCCTTAATTAACATCAGAGAAATTGAAGAATAAGTTAAAGAAGACTAAATAGAATTATTTGTTCATAAATTGACCTCATGCTAGATGTTGGGGCCAGTGTTTTTGACCTGTTGCTATTGATTCATTAACTTTTTACCTAGGTGTAATTCAATCTTAGGACGTCTCTCCTTTAGTCAAAACATTTTTTTCTTATATGATTATCTCTTTAGTGGCCAACCTTGACTGAAGTTTACCAGAAACAGTCATGTGCCGCATAATGACATTTTGGTCAATGACAGACTATATAGACAACAATGGTCCCATAAGATGATAATGCAGCTGAAAATTTCTCACCCCTTGGGACATCATAGCTGTAGTGCAACACATTACTAAAGATATTCCTGACCCTCTGTATATCGAGGCTAATATTTGCATTTATGTTTTAGTTTTTAACAAAAAAAAAATGGAAAACTTTAGCCTGTTCAACATAACAAGATTTTGTCTCTATAGAGAAAAAAAAAAAAAAGTTAGCCTGGCATGGAGGTACGTGTGCCTGTAGTCCCAGCTACTCAGGAGCCTGAGGTGGAAGGATTGCTTGAGCCCAGGAGTTTGACTCTGTGGTGAGTCGTGATGGCACCACTGCACTGCAGTCTGGATGACAGAGTGAGGCCCTGTCTCAAAAATAAATAAATAAATAAATAATAACAGAAAAAAAGCTTATAGAATAGGAATATAAAGAAAATATTTTTATACAATATGTTTGTGTTTTAAGCTAAATGTTATATCAAAACAGAGTTAAAATGAAAAGTAAACGTTTATGAAGTAAAAAAAAAATTTTTTTTGGGCACAGAGTCTTGCTCTGTCCCCCAGCCTGGAGTGCAGTGGTGTGATCTTGGCTCACTGCAAGCTCTGCCTCCTGGCTTCTGGCCATTCCTCCACCTCAGCCTCCCGAGTATCTGGGACTACAGGCACCCACCACCATGCCTAGCTAATTTTTTTTTGTATTTTTAGTAGAGACGGTGTTTCACCATGTTAGCCAGGATGGTCTCGATCTCCTGACCTCGTGATCCGCCCGCCTCAGACTCCCAAAGTGCTGGGATTACAGGCATAAGCCACCGTACCCAGCCAAGGTAAAAATATTATAGTCAACTAAAGTTGGAAAAAACTGCTTTAAAGTTCATATGGAACCAAAAAAGAGCCCGCATTGCCAAGGCAATCCTAAGTCAAAAGGACAAAGCTGGAGGCGTCACGCTACCTGACTTCAAACTATACTACAAGGCTACAGTAACCAAAACAGCATGGTACTGGTACCAAAACAGAGATATAGAT
>NW_016806133.1:395523-406366 GCF_001698545.2 Rhinopithecus bieti
GATGAATTGATGGGTGCTGACGAGTTGATGGGTGCAGCACACCAACATGGCATAAGTATACATATGTAACAAACCTGCACGTTATGCACATGTACCCTAGAACTTAAAGTATAATAAAAAAAAAGAAGAAAAAAAAAGATTAAAGAAAAAATTAAATTGTTAGTATAGTCTAAGTGTACATTATTTATAAAATCTATAGTAGTGCTACAGTAATTTCCTAGGCCTTAACATTCACTCATCACTCATTGATTCACCCAGAGCAATTTTCAGTCCTGTAAGTAAGTACCCTGTACAGGTCTACCATTTTAAATATTTTTTCTGTATTTTTACTAAACCTTTTCTATGTTTAGATATGTTCAGATATACAAATACTTACCATTATGTTACAATTGCCTATAATATTCAGTATAGTAACATGTTATATAGGTTTGTAGCCTAGAAACCATACACTATACCATGTAACCTAGGTATATAGTAAGCTGTATCATCTAGGTCTGTGTAAGTACACATCGTAGAGGGCACAACAACAAAATCATCTAATGAAATATTTCTCAGAACCTGTCCCTGTCATTAATGACACATGATTATACAAGGATCAGACATTGACTGATTTTTGGATCGTAGGAGTGTGGTGAATCTTTGAGAAATTATGAGTCACCCATAGGACGTTATAGCTCACCTGGACACCAGCATGTGGACTGTCTGAATGTTAGCCGAATGTTCTTTCACCTCTTTTGCACATGCAAACTAATAGTCTAGGACTTCCCAATCCCCTACTCATTAGTAACTTTGTGTCATGCTAATGGTAGATAAATAAATTATTCTAACTGAAACCATATATTTAACAAATATTTACACCATTTAATTGATGTTTTTCACTTATGTTATGCTCTTAGAGCATTAGTAGAGATTATAAGGTCTACAGTAGCATTAGCACTTGGCTCATGTTATCCTTGGCTTCATGACTAAAATACCAAAGGTGAATCCTTTTGACTTATCATTAATAATAAAAAACTTCATATATCAGGGAATTTGAGCATCCACAATCATATGTTCTGCTACTTAGTTAAAAAATCAGAAACCTTACATTATAATGAATTGCTTAAGCTTCAAAATTCTGAAATAGAGTCTCCAAGGTAACTGAAATGGGATAAGAGCATAGTAAATTCAAGAAATCTTTGGAGAAACATTTAAAAACCAGTTTATTTTTCCCTCACAAGGCCTGGTAACTGGGACCAAACTATACCTTACATTTACCATTCTGAAGTATCATATTGGGAATGCTCTTTTGTAAAAACAAACTGTATATAACTTCCAATATTAGTAAAACATCACAATCTATAAACAGCAATAATTCTTTCAAATTATAACCATGTTAATAAAGTAAATTGAATTTATGTCTAGTTATAATATAAAAAATATTTTTATAGACTTAAAAAAGCATAAATAACAATTATTGCAGAAAAATCCCTCCTGATACGGACACTATACAAAGATAACCCCTTCTGTAGTTGCATTGTGTTTGAAGAATAGTTGGAGTTACCTGTGTCTACTTGTGAACTAAATCTCTAGGTATCTGTCCACACCCTAGGACATACTCTGATTCACCAATACACAGTGTTACATATTGTCACTGCATCAATCCTGCTAGCAGTAGTGCTAGTTTATTTTGTATCCTTATCAGTATTTAGAATATTGGTTGGCACATAGAAGTTGCTTAATAAATGTTTGTGGAGTTAGATCAGTAATTATCCCATATTGAAATTCTTACTGCACTGTGTTGTGATGACTTGCTTACTTTTGATTAATTTCTTAATTATTATACTCACTGAATGTAGGTTCCTGTCTTTTCAAAACTGAATCACTTGAATTAAGCTTCAGACTTTGTGACTACAGAGTTCAATAAATATTTTTGCCGCAAATGATTAACAGTTAACTTTGATGCCCTTAAAAAGGACTAGGTGGGAAATGTTCCTAATATGAGATGAGGTGGTTGAAACCAGAAGTTCATGAAGAATTTTCCCAAAGATAGAAAATAAATCACCAGAGTCTATTTAGGCATTTGGCTCTGTATTAACATGGCTTATGATCCTTATACATAGATCTATTTTACTTGTTACTTTAAAATCAGAAATGTTTAATTCTTCACCAATGGCTATTGCTGAACAATAATTTGTATGCTGCCTTTGCTGATTGTACCAGAATAGCTTTCCGCCCATTTCCCCCATTTTAGTATCCCTTAATAAAGCAGTAAAAAATTGAAAAAGATTTTAGTACTATATTAATTAATCTTACTATTTAAATCCTTACTGTTTTTCCTTGCTTGCTTTGTGATTTTGGTTCTTTCCTGTCAGAAAATCTCTCTCTGGCCAGTAAAACACCTTCATAGCTTCCTGAGGGTGAGTAAACAATTGTAGCTTATGCATCTTACCTACAAATGGTCTGTTTAGATCTTTGACAGTGTGGAGTGGCTACTGGCATATTGCTTCATTTTATTTATTTATTTATTTTTTGAGATGGAGTCTCACTCTGTCACCCAGGCTGGAGTGCAATGGCACAATCTCGGCTCACTGCAACCTCCGCCTCCTGGGTTCAAGTGATTCTCTTGCCTCAGTCTTCCGAGTAGCTGGGATTACTGGTGTGCACCACCACACCTGGCTAATTTTTGTATTTTTGGTAGAGATGGGGTTTCACCATGTTGGCCAGGCTGGTCTTGAACTCCTGACCTCAGGTGATCTGACTGCCTTGGCCTCCCAAAGTCCTGGGATTACAGGTGTGGACCATTACGTCCAGTGGCATATTGTTTCTTATCCGAAATCTCTAATATTTTCCCAATCTCTGAAGATTACAGTGTTTTGATGGTAGGCTTCTAATGCATCAACATTAACACATTATTCTAGCCACTATGTTTTGGGATAATTTGTGGCCCAGAATCTAGAATTATTGACCCTCCTATAATGCTTACACCGTACTCTGTCCTTATCCTGTTGTCATACTTGTCACAGTGCCTCATCATTGTTTCTTACTGCATGTTTTCCCCATAGACTTGCAAGTATCTTAAGTGCAGAGATCATGTCTTGTGCACCATCATTTAACACAGTGTGTAGCATGCAGCATGTTCTCAGTAAGTATTTGTGGAGTTAATAAATTTGATATTATTTACCAATTAATACAGGACTGTAGAAAATAAAAATATTCTTTGCATTATTGCCTTATTAACAATAATCTTTTGACAGGGTGTGGTGGTTCACACCTGTAATCCCAACACTTTGGGAGGCTGAGGCAGGTGGACCACCTGACTTTTGGAGTTTGAGACCAGCCTGGCCAACATGGTGAAACTCTGTCTCTACTAAAAATATAAGAATTAGCTGGGCATGGTGAAAGGCGCCTGTAATCCCAGCTACCAGGGAGGCTGAGGCAGGAGAATCTCTTGAATCCAGGAGATGGAGGTTGCAGTAAGTCGAGATTGGGCCATTGCACTACAGCTTGGGCAACAAAAGTGAAATTTCATCTCAAAAAAATAAAAAATAAATTAAATAATTTTTTTTTATTATACTTTAAGTTCTAGGGTACATGTGCACAACGTGCAGGTTTGTTACATATGTATATTTGTGCCATGTTGGTGTGCTGCACCCATCAACTCGTCAGCACCCATCAATTCATCATTTTTATCATGTATAACTCCCCAATGCAATCCCTCCCCCCTCCTCCCTCTCCATGATAGGCCCCGGTGTGTGATGTTCCCCTTCCCGAGTCCAAGTGATCTCATTGTTCAGTTCCCACCTATGAGTGAGAACATGCGGTGTTTGGTTTTCTCTTCTTGTGATAGTTTGCTAAGAATGATGGTTTCCAGCTGCATCCATGTCCCTACAAAGGACGCAAACTCATCCTTTTTTATGGCTGCATAGTATTCCATGGTGTATATGTGCCACATTTTCTTAATCCAGTCTGTCACAGATGGACATTTGGGTTGATTCCAAGTCTTTGCTATTGTGAATAGTGCCGCAATAAACATACGTGTGCATGTGTCTTTGTAGTAGAATAATTTATAATCCTTTGGGTATATACCCAGTAGTGGGATGGCTGGGTCATATGGTACATCTAGTTCTAGATCCTTGAGGAATTGCCATACTGTTTTCCATAATGGTTGAACTAGTTTACAATCCCACCAACAGTGTAAAAGTGTTCCTATTTCTCCACATCCTCTCCAACACCTGTTGTTTCCTGACTTCTTAATGATTGCCATTCTAACTGGTGTGAGATGGTATCTCATTGTGGTTTTGATTTGCATTTCTCTGATGGCGAGTGATGATGAGCATTTTTTCATGTGTCTGTTGGCTGTATGAATATCTTCTTTTGAGAAATGTCTGTTCATATCCTTTGCCCACTTTTTGATGGGGTTGTTTGTTTTTTTCTTGTATATTTGTTTGAGTTCTTTGTAGATTCTGGATATTAGCCCTTTGTCAGATGAGTAGGTTGCAAAAATTTTCTCCCATTCTGTAGGTTGCCTGTTCACTCTGATGGTAGTTTCTTTTGCTGTGCAAAAGCTCTTTAGTTTAATTAGATCCCATTTGTCAATTTTGGCTTTTGCTGCCATTGCTTTTGGTGTTTTAGACATGAAGTCCTTGCCCATGCCTATGTCCTGAATGGTACTACCTAGATTTTCTTCTAGGGTTTTTATGGTATTAGGTCTAACATTTAAGTCTCTAATCCACCTTGAAGTACCCTAGAACTTAAAGTATAATAAAAAAAAAAAAAAGAAAAGAAAAATGAGACACTATAAGTGCTTCATTTTAATATGAATTCTTTCAAATAAAAAAAAAATCTTTTGAGGTTTTTCAAAAGATCCTGTTATCTTTCTCATTTTCTTATCAAATATTTATGGTCCATATGTATTTTAGACATTCTAATGATTCTTCGAAATAGAGCAGGGAACAGTAAAAACACAGCTTTTGACTTCACGGAGTAGAGCTTACAATTTTTTTAAGAGAGATAAACAAAACGTACATAGCTAAAGGTATAATTATAAACTGTGAAAGTGTATGGTTATATTAGAGCATCTACCAGGAAGAGATCTGAAAGGTTTGCCTGAGGAAGTGCCTTTTGAGCTGACTTAAAGAATAAGTGGAAATTGGCTGGGTGTGGTGGCTCACGCCTGTAATCCCAGCACTTTGGGAGGCTGATGCAGGCAGAGGTCAGGAGCTTGTGACCATCCTGGCTAACATGGTGAAACCCCATCTTTACGAAAACACAAAAAGTTAGCTGGGTGTGGTGGTGTGCACCTGTAGTCCCAGCTATTCGGGAGGTGGGGGCAGGAGAATTTCTTGAACCTGGGAGGCAGAGGTTGTGGTAAGCTGAGATCGTGCAACTGTACTCCAGCCTGGTGACAGAGCAAGACTCCATCTCAAAAAAACAAAACAAAACAAAACAAAACAAAACAAAACAAAACAAAACAAAACAAAACAGTAAGTGGAAATTAGGCAGTTAAATAATTGGGTGTGGCTGTGGATGGGGCAGGCACTCTAAGGAGAGGAGGTAGCTTATGGGAAAACTCTTAGGTGGCAAAAATCTCTGTGTGCTTTTAAGGAACTGGAAAGGATCTGGATTGTAATATTCTTTAGTTCCAAACATTCTAGAAAACCTTACTTTGATTGTTTAAACCACAGATTTTCTCAGTACCATCCTACAGTTGTTTCCTCCATATCAGAGACCTTCTATTCACCTTGAGAAGTCAACAATTAAAAACAATTAAAACATTAATAAAGTAAAGTTTGTTCTAGCTGACTCACTTATAGAAAATTCTTCAAAAGTTCTTAGATTTAAATATTCTTTTGTGAGCTCAGCTTTCATTTCAGGGGTTTTAAAAAAAGAATAATTATATGCAGATTCAGATCTCAAAATGTCACTGAGAAAAATTAACCTGAAAAGAAAGAGGTATTGTATTTAAATATCATGTGCCAGAATAAAAGGAAAAATATAGGTCTTGTTCTTTTGGACTTTGGGCACTATCTATAAATGTGTGTCTGTTCATATTATTTATATTTCTAATTATTTAAGTAAAAATCTAAAGAAATTAAAGTTTAATAGCTATATGTGCAATAATATTCCTGTTTCATTGATGTGAGGTATTATTAAAATATTACCAATTTATAAGGTAAATATGTACAAAGAAATAAGGTTGCTCTAATAGCAATAGTTTTGTTACCCATAAATAAAAAAGTTGAGCTTACTTGTTTCTTATGTTAGAAACAAGTTTCCTTGTTTCTAACTTAAGTTCTTGCTAAAATTTTTGATCAGTTAAATTAAATCAGACAATACATATAAAGTCTTAAAAAAGTACTTAGCACATAGAAAGCATTGTTTTTTTTTTTGTCATTGTCACTTTGCTGCACATCTTACCTACAGTTTTTTCCAGTCTGCTTCACTCGCATCAAGCCACAAGAACATTTAGTAGGCTCCGATATGCAATTAACAAGCTTTTTGTTGTAAATCACAAACTAGGATTGACCGTAAAATATAATGTCCCTGAAGCCTCCTTTCTTAGTAAGAGAGCTCAGGATCAACTAAGACAAAATAGAAATCACTGGACCCCTTATTTTTGAATCATTCAATTTCAAAGATACTCAAGATACTTCTTTTTCTTTCTTGATATTATTTCTAAAATAAGCAATTTCTATCACTAAGCCAACTTTAGGGTAGTATAACTGAGTGCAGGCCTGGCTGCCCACCAGTTGCAAAGTCAGTGACAAGGACAAAGTGCAGTGAAAGGAAAGTGAGTTTATTTTCCAAAGCTAGCACTGGGGGAGGCAGCTGGCTTATGCCTCTAGGAATCATTTCAAACTTTAGGCTGGGGAATAGGGCTAAAAAGGGGAGCTAGAAATGGGAGACATGAGGGAGCGGTGCTGAGTAAAGGATGTCCATGTTTTGTTCTGGTGGCTATCTGAAGCCATGGTCCACCAGGAGCCAGTGATACAGACAAGAGGTGGGGAAATACTGGGTAGAAGAGGGTGGTTCCCCAGCACAGGCTCCCTCCGCCGCCAAGCCTGGATACCTGGAACCCTAAGTGAGAACAGGCATTCCTGTTTTCATGCCCAAAAAGTTGCCTTTTGGCCCACGACGCCCCCTATCCTTTACTCATATAAACTCTGAACCCCAGGCTCCACAAGGGAACAGAGGGGCAGACGAATAGCAGAACAGCACGGCAGAGTAGGAGAGAAGAGAAGGAACATCTGAACGTCAGGAGGAGTTCAGCTGGGTGCGGTCAGAAAATCAGCCACCGGACGGCGCAACTTCAGGGGAAGATCATCTTCTCACTGTATCCCCGGTCCAGCTCTCCATCCATCTCACTAAGCGCCACCGCCACCACTCAATAAAACCCCCACAGTCACTCTTCAAGTCTCTGTGTGACCCAATTATTCTGGGACACTGGACAAGACCCTTGCAAAAAGACTCACAGTCCACTGAGCTGGTTAACACTTAAGCCATCCATGGACAGCAAAGCTAAAAGAGTGCATTGTAACACATGGCCACCTGGGCTCCTGCACCTGTTCATCTGTGTATATTAGATATACATCATCTCAGTGAGCAGAGGAGTGACTTTGAATAGAATGGGAGGCAGATTTGCCCTAAGCAGTTCCCAGTTTGAGTTTTCCGTAGTGATTTTAGGGGCCCAAGATATTTTCCTTTCACATTTCCTCCCTTTTCTTTTTAAAAATCTTTTGGAGAAAGCGTTTTACAAGACTGGTTCCAGGTTTTGTCTGATCTCTCATGGCTAGGATAGTTTATTTCTAGATGGATAGGTCCAAAAAGCTCATTTTTAGAAGGTTGTGAAGTCTTGTGTCCTGTGAGGAGAAAATAGCAATGGGGGAGGGAGAAAGAACAACAAACAAAAGAATAATCCTGGAAGATTTGATATAGACCACATTATTCTGAGTTCCATACATCAGTAGGCAGGTATGAAAGTGGCTTATGTATGTAAATAAGTTGCTGTTATTTTCTTCTGAAGTTTAATTTGTCTGGCTTCGGTTCACACGGTTTCAAGAAAGCACAACTTAGTTTTCAGTGACTCCAAATTAGGAAAAATGCAAAAAAGAAGGAAAAAAATTGAAAACATTATTTTGAAGATCCAAGAAAATTAGAATTTGGTCCCAACTGTAGAAAATAATAAAATTGAAAAGAAAAAAAAAATTAGGCAAGACTAGAATCTAGTAACAGGTCTACTGTAGTTTTGAAACATAATTTTCTCTCTCAAGTTTCCCATTTTACTAAAGAAAATTATGGTAGGACTAGTTTGCTTTATTATACTTGGCCTCATTATTTATATATAGTGCAGCAAAATAATTACTTTTACATAGGCTTTTAAATTGACTTTTATGGAACTTTGTTCCATAGAAGGGATCTCAGATAAGACTTTTTTTTATAGCTGAGTCCAGTCATGGATTTGTGCCATCAAATGAGTTGGGTGAATTTCCTCTCCTCTTGAGGTTCCAAGATAAACTTGGGGCTTCTGTGTCTGTCAGAAAGTGACATTCTTTACTTACCACAGGTGAGAAACCCTGTACAGGGACTATGTACACAAATATATGAGGCCAGTTTTTCCAAAGGGCTGTTTTGCCTCCATAAGTTAGGTTTGATTCCTTAAAGGAAAGTACACCATTCCAATCAAAGCCTTGGTAAGGTAACCAATTTCTCCAGTTGTGTCCTGTTACAAGTGAAAACAGATTCTTATTGCACTGAAACAAATAGCTGTATTGCCGTAAGTTAAGAATACTCACAAATAGTTTTCAAATTCTTGAGAAATCACGTAGAGAGAAACAAATATGCTTTGACTTATGTTCATAGGAGTTTACTAAATTATTAAAGGTTGTCAATAGCCCAAAAGAAATGTTTTGAGACTCTGAAAAACAAAGCAAAAGATCAGCAAACATTTTAAGTAAAAAATAAAAAAAGATTACTTCAGTTTTATATTGGTTCAGTTAATTCAGTTAATTCCTGTTTTGTTTGATAGTCATGAACATTTCAGCTCTCCATGAGAGTTCTGAAAGTTTTTTCCTTTATTCCAATGTCACAAGTTCTGAAGTTATCAGAAAACCTGCATTTAACTGCACCTGTTAGAATCCTAAGGCTGATTATAAACCCACCTTTTAAAGAGGGTCTAAAACAAGACAATTGTCTGTGGATAAAAAGAAGTTTTAAAACAGCCATAGTTAAAAGACACAATTGACAAAGAAGTTTGTTACCTCTGTGGCACACAATAATTTTAACATAACAATTATGATTATTACTGACAATGTACACTAGGTTATATCAGAATTGCAGGAGTTTCCAATAATGTTGGAACACATACCAATAGCATATTTAAACAAATACAGTCCAAAGAAAACCAAACACAATTACATATTTGACAATACTCTGTGTATAACTTTTATATCAAATAAGCCAAATTATGTCACTTTTGGACTTTAGGGAACCTAATGTCTTAAAGGATTAATTAGGTTAGAAAAAGACATAATTTATAGTTTGATTTTGGAAAGTTTGCCAAATATAAAAGGTTCAAAACACGGGAGATTACAGAATAGGATTACAGATCATTGTAAAGTCATTTATTTAACCAAAGTGATAATTCAAGCACTTCAAAAAAAATGCAAAAACATTCATTCTTTGAGAGAGGAGACAACTTTCTAAACAAGAAATACTAACAAAAGCAGCATGAAGCTAATTACATTTGTTTTTCAAAATTTTGTAAACAATCTATAAAATTTAATCTTGATTATAAAATATAACCTCCATAAGCCTTGTATAAGCTTTATAACTTTTATTAAGAATTTGGTTAATGTGGGTGGATGCAGTGGCTCATGCCTGTAATCCCAGCATTTTGGGAGGCCAAGGCAGGCAGATCACAAGGTAAGGAGTTCGAGACCAGCCTGACCAACATGGTGAAACTCTGTCTCTATTAAAAATACAAAAACTAGCAGGCTATGGTGGTGCATGCCTGTAATCCCAACTACTCAGGAGACTGAGGCAGGAAAATCACTTGAACTCAGGAGGTGGAGGTTGGAGTGAGCTGATATCACGCAACTGCACTTCAGCCTGGGTGACAGAGTGAAACTCCATCTTAAAAAAAAAAAAATGTTGGTTAATGCGCTTCTGGAGAACCTTGTTAATCTGACACAGGGGTCCATATACTGGTTTTGCATCAGTATGCCTTTGACATTAATAATTTATAGAGAAACTGAACTTATTTTATCTTACAATCTTACACACCCACCTCCTCTGTGATCATCTCTGGATCTTGAGGAGTTGAATAGCTTTAATTCCTTGTGGTGTCTCAAGGAATGCAGTTTGTTTTGATTGACATCTTCTATGGGGCCTGAAGATAAGACTGTAATTGCTGTCAGTGTCTAAGATTTAGCAGGACTTGGTGTCCTTTTCAGACCCAGGAGTTAAAATCCTCTAACTCAATATTACAAGGACTTTAACATATAGAAAGATATGTGGATGTAATAACATTAATTTTTATCTCAGGTTTTTTCTAAGCAAAATAAAACTCAATAATAATATGACAACTTGATTATATAAAAGTTTTAAAAAATATATAAATCCTCTTATTGTGACTTACACTGACTGTTTATGAGATGGTCAGACTTTCTGATTTGTTCTGAACATCCTTCCTTTTTAAACCACCAGTTATTTTATTTTAGGACTAAATTTACTATACAAGATTCTTTCTTATATAAAATTATTTCTCTTTAAGGTTTTTTACCTCAAAAGTCCTGTTTCTTTTATAACTTTCTTTACATCTTTTTTTATTCCTGGTTCCTTTTACCTTGTTTTATATATAACC
>NW_016806133.1:408658-430957 GCF_001698545.2 Rhinopithecus bieti
AACACAATCCCCTATTTTGTCCCAACTTCCTGAGCCCAACACAAACACATCCCCCCACACATCTCAGAAACACCACCTAGAGAGCCCCTGATAAGATCACAACCGTTTGTAGTTTTACTAAAAGCACGGGAACAAATGGAAAACTGTTAATTGTATTAACCAATTACCAGTTGTAATGCTGCAACCAAAAGAATTCCTTTGTACCTCTGTAACCTTGCATATCCTGTATGCATCGGGCTATAAAGAACGGCCACATACATCATTCGGGGCCCTCTTGTATGTTGTAAAACAGAGGGACCAAATTCGAACTTGCATTAAAGATCCTTGCCGCTTGGCTTTGACTCTGGATTCTGGTGGACTTCTTCGGGGAATAAAGGGTCTGGGCATAACAATATCAGTGTCTTATTTGCTAAAAATTACACAAGCAAAGATCATTGTGTTTTGGGCTTGGTTTATAGTTTCATAACCCATATGCCAAATTTTGACACCTTACAGTATTTGGCAGGGATAAGTATGAAATTCCTCGATTAATAAACACAAACAAAAATGTATGCTGGGCAATTCTTAAAACATTTCTAATACTATTTTACCAATACTTTTAAAGCTATCTTATTTATTAAAGATTTAACTTAAGTTACATAAACTTGAAAAAGCATTTTACTGGTCTTTTCTTTTTTTGTGTCAATTTAAGCACTTTTTTTAGCCAATTAGTTATAGCTCTTTTATATATTTTTTAGTAGTGAAACATTCTGTACACAATACATAAATACATATAAAAGCATATTAGACATGCCAATGGAAGTACATTTTATAGATTTATAAAGACCTCCCCTACTTTTTTTTTTTCTATCTTAGATTCTTGATAACTTGTTTCACAATCCTAGGCAGTTATCAGCTAAATAGCCTTAAATTTGCACATTAAAGGAAACAACTCAAGTGAAAATCAAATAGCAAAATTTACATCATAAAGTACAGAGAAGAGAGGATAAAGTCTGGTGGTGCTAGAGGGAGACAACTTGATTTTCTTTGAGCCAAGTTAATTGTAAAATTAAACTACCTCTTCCTTAAAAACCTAAGATGCGCCCATGTTGGGGAAATTTAAAAAAAAAAAAAAAAAAAAAAAAGTGAACAAAAAATTCAGTCAACTAGGAAGAAAAGAAAAAAAAATTTTTTTTAAAAAAAAGGCTCTTAGGGGAGAAAAACAAACAAACATAACCCCAAAACATGAAGGCCTTTTAAATACAAACATGCACATATGCACACATACACACACACACAAAAACACACACACACACATATATCTTGGATGACAGCCTTTTAATTAAGCTGACTTTTAACCATTGAACTCCTTAAAAAACATTTTTTAATCTTATTACCATATTTCAGCTGGGACAAAATGCTGCTAAGATAACAATGATCACACAAATTATATGATTTCTGAGCGCTTTGTGTAACCTGGAATTAATACCAACTGGTTGTTAAATGTTAACCAGCCATTTAAAAGGAATTTGCAAGACAGAATCCCAAACCAATTTGTCACCTAGTGATGGGTCTCAAGGTGTAGACTGCTTTCTACCATCCTAGTGTAATACCTAACCTTGTTTTAAGACTCCCTTAGCTTACTAACCTTGTTTCACTATGAATAGGTTCTCCCTTAGTTGAGAAAACTGGAAGAACTCCATTTGGCTCCTTCATTTAAAAGACATCAAGGACTCCTTACCCACCCCCCTCCTCAAGGAGTTAGCCCATCTAAGCTGACTCTCAGCATATCAAAGAGTCCAATTAACTGATAAAGTACTGTGGCAAGCAATGTCTGTAGTTCCCAGGAATTTGCTCAAGAGGTAGCACCAAAAAGCCCCCATGTTACTGTCCAGCAGAGCCCCCATACCTGTAGCCTTGTGATAAATTTAAAGCCCTTGCACCTGTAACTGTTTGCTTTTCTGTAACCATTTGCCTTTTTAACTTTTGCATGTTTTACTTCTATAGAATTGCTACAATTAAGCACCCACTCTCCCCTCTCTAAACCAAAGTATAAAAGAAAATCAAGCTGCTGCTTCAGGGCTGAGAGAATTTCGAGCATTAGCTTTCTCTCCATCGCCGGCTAATAAAGGACTCCTGAATTTGTCTCAAAGTGTGTGTCTTAATTCAATTTAATTTAGGAGAGCTAAATAATTAAACATGAGGCCAAAGTACATAACAAAGCGGCAGCCTTTTATTGCAAATATGCACACACTCTCGGGTGAGGTTCTCCGGTCCTCAGGTATGGGGTCAGGGAAGTCACGCTGGCCTCTGCTGGCGGTGGACTTTTATGCATTGGTACTGGAAGGGGGAGGGCAGTGGGTGGGATAAGGGCATGATATGGGCGTCTCCATAGGCGTGGCTGGGTAAGTTTCAATCTCTTTGGATTGATGTCACCTGGCGCTTGCTCGGTTGTCCTGCACTTTGCTGGGTGCGGGAAAGTTGGTGATGAAGAACCCAGAAGCAATTGGGACTGTGCCATCTTGTTCACCTTCCACCATTTTGTCCCTTCTCCCTCACCCAAACAGTCCAACCTCTTATTGATTATAAGAATTTGGGGGGCTGTTGTCTTTCTGGCTGCTTCCTGCTGTTAAGGGGCATAGTTAGGGTCTGAGGTTGGCTGTTGGATGTAGGGATGCAAGAGCATTTGGTTGAAGGTGACTCGGGTGATTTCTTGGACCCTGGCTCGGAGAAATTTTATTAGAATGGGAGCAAGACACAACATAAGACAGAGGATTAGTATGGGAATTAGGAATGGAAGCATCTGCTGTACTACAGGCAGCAGCCATACTGGTGGTCTGGGGATTAAGGGGGCATTAAATTGTTGAAGCTCCTGTTTGGTTTTGTTTAATGTTCGGATGTTGGTGTCGACCAGGCCTGATTCATTTACGTAGTAGCAACACTCCTCTTCTAGGAAGAGGCATGTTCCTCCTTTTTCAGCTGTAAGATCTAATGGCCACCTATTTTGTGCTGCTACCTGGGCTACTGAGGTGATTTGACATTGTAAAGAGGCTAGGCTTTCAGCTGAAGCCTCTATGGCTGCTTGGACCTGAGTGGAGAGGGTCTGTGTGGATTGAATTGAGTGGGTGAGGGCCCCTGTTCCAAGTCCTGAGGCTACTAGGGACGATGCTAGGGAAACCCTGATAACTAAGGGAAGAAAAACAGCCCATTTTTGGATTTTATTGCTGGAAGTGGTAAGCTGTGAAGCTAGCTTGGACAATTCTCCTTCACCTTATAGGGTTAAACTAGGCACTAAAGACACCGGAACACAAAAGGATTGGGTGATGGAGGTGGGGTTAAGAGTTTTAGATAAAGTTTGGTCACACCAGTAGCCACCAAAGGTGGCCATCTGGGTTCCATTGGGAGCTTGGGTGTGATTACACCATGAAGAGTTGGGAGTAGAGTAGTAAAAAGGAAGGGTTGGACTCTGTGGATTACAGTATAATGGGACTTGAGGCAAGGATGTTGCTTGAGAGGAGCTGGTAGAGTCGGTGGTGATACTGAAAGTGGCTGGTAGAGGGACTGCCACTAAGGGAGCTTTTCCGAGTGCAGCACAAAGGAAGCAGTGGGAGAGGGTTCTTACTCCGGCAGCCTGGGTTAAGTTAAGTCCCTGGCGAATAAGTGTTAGCCATGAGAATGGGTCCTCATTGTTAGGGGGGCTTGGGGGGCTTAACAGCTTCTGTATTTTTTGTTCATGAGATTTTACGACTGAGGTTAAATTTTGTAGGGTCTGTACACCCTTAGGGAGTTGTACTTGCTGAACGTATATTCTCTTTACCTGGATGGTTGCGGTGGGATATGAGGAAGAAGATGATGCATATAGTCCACCTTTTACTCTCTGGGCCCACTGAGGGTCCCAGGGATCATTAATAATAAGACTATATGTTCCTGGAGAAGGGCTTTGAAACATATTCTTATGTTGGGATTGTGCACCAAAGTCATACAAAGGATGGATTTTGCAGTAATTGTATGGACACCCTAGGTTGGTTTCTTGCCAGTAGTTTTTACAATTATATTCTGTTTGGTCATATAAGAAACATATGCCCAGGAGGTCTCCAGTGATGGAACTTAGGGAAAAGTTTAGGGAGAGGACAGATTGATAGCCCTGGGGGGGGGACATTCTGCAGTGACCTGCATGACTGAGTGTACCTGGTTGTCTGTAGACCAGGTTTCAGTTATAAAAAATTTCCATACAAAGTTAGGATTAGTAGGAGTAACTAGGGGATTAGAATGAACCATAATAATGGTGGCAAAAGTGTAGAGAGTAAGTTCAAAATTGCTGAAATCACAAAGGGCATCCTGCCAAGCTAGGTCTTCTATGAGAGTAAAAAGTTGGGAGACTCACTGGTTGGGGCATGGGTTGGGGAGGAGGGTATCTATGGGGTTTGTGAGGGAAAAGTCAGTTAAGATGAACAATAGTGAGGAAATGGGAAAATTTGAGGAGGGTGTGGCTCATCTAGCTTGTTTCTATCTTGGTTATTTTTAGATGGGTGGGTGACAGTTGGGTGGACTGTCACTTAGCCTGAGGGGGCTGGGCTCTCTTCAACAGGGTAAAATGGACCCAGGAACTGTGACCCGAAAGCTTGGCTGCTGTAGAAGTGGTAAGAATTACTGTATATGGGCCTTCCACTTAGGAGTAAGGCACTTTGCACGTAGATCCTTGAGTAGAACCTGGTCACTTGGAGAAAGGGCCGAGGGGGTGTCTGGATTTCCTTGTGTAGGTGGGGGAAGTGACTTTTGGTGTGTTCTCTAAGGAATTGTCTTAAGAGAGAGAAATAGGGCAAGTAGGGTGCCAGCGGTGTGGGAAGAATACGAAGTTCTCATAATGCAAGAGGACGCCCGTAAACTAGTTCAAATGGGCTAAGGCCTGTAGGGCTTCTAGGTGTCGCCCGTAGTCTAGTGAGGGCAAGGGGAAGTAGGGTTACCTATGATTGACGTGTCTCCATGGAGAGTTTGGTTAATTGTTGCTTGATGAGTCCATTGGCCCGTTCAACCTTTCCAGATGACTGGGGATGGTATGGAATATGTAGCTTCCAAGTAATGCTGAGAGAATCTGCCACCAGTTGGATTACTCTGGAAAAGAAGGTCGGGTCACTATCAGATTGGATTGATTGGGGAAGCCCAAAGCGTGGTATGATTTGTTCTATAATTGTGGTAGCCACAATGGATGCACTTTCCCCCGTAGTGGGGAAGGCCTCTATCCACCCTGAGAAGGGGTCTACTAAGGTGAGTAGGTAGCGGAGTCTTTTGTGTCTAGGCATATGGGTGAAGTCAATTTGCCAATCCTCTCCGGGTTGATGCCCTCTAAGCTGATGGCTTGGGTGTATGTTGCGTATTGCCCCTTGAGCGTTTGCCTTTAGGCAGATTAGACACTGTTGTCCGATTTTTTTGAGGTGAGAGAGAAGGGATGGACACTCAATGATGGGATATAAAAAATCATATAGAGCTTGGTGCCCAATGTCTAGGGAGTTGTGGATGTCTCTTAGGATTTTTTGCGTTTGAGCTTCAGGGAGGACAACACTGTTCTGGATAAAGATCCATTGGTCAGGCGTTATGGTTGCTTGTGGGTTTTGTAAAAGTCTACTCTTTTCTTCTGAGGAGTAGGAAGGGGAGTATTGGGGGTTTAAGAAACAGATAGATTGGGGATTTTTTGTGGAGCGTGCTATTGATTTTGCTGTGCCATCGGCAAAGTGGTTACCTTGGGCAATTGGATTGGTAGGCCTTTGATGTCCTTTGCAATGAATGATAGCCATCTCCTTAGGGGAGGTTAGAGCTTGTAGTAACAGTTGGATTTGTCTGCCATTTATAATGGGAGTTCCTTCGGTGGTTAAGAATCCCTGCTCTTGCCAGAGTACAGAATGTGTATGTGCTATCATGTATGCATACTTAGAGTCAGTATATATATTAACAGTTTTTCCCTCAGAGAGATGGAGTGCTCTGGTTAAGGCAGTGAGTTCTGACTTTTGTGAGGTTGTGCCTAATGGTAGAGGTTTGGCTTCTATTACTTGGGTGTTAGTGACTACCGCATATCCTGCGTATTTGTTTCCATGGGGATCAGTAAAGGAGCTTCCATCCAGAAAGAATGTTAGTTGTGGATTTGGGAGGGGTTGGTCCTGTAAGTGGAGATGAGTTGGGGGGACTGATTGAATGACCTCAGGACAGGAATGTTCTGGGGCATGAGGGGTATTTGGGATAGGTAGAAGAGTGGCCGGGTTAAGGGGGGAATAGGTGGCTAATTTAATGTCAGGAATTTCTAAAAATAGGACATGAAATAATTGTATACGGGAAGGAGTGAGATGACTGATGCACTTGTGGGAAATTAGATCTTGGAGGCGATGTGTGGAATGGACTGCGAGGGGACCTTTTAAGGTAAGTTTTAAGGCTTCTTTGGTTATTTCTGCTGCCGCGGCTAGAGCTCATAGACAGGGTTGCCACCCTTGCACTGTGGTGTCTAGCTGCTTGGGGAGACAAGCAACTGGCCTAAAGGTTGTTCCTATTGGTTGAGCCAAGAGACCTGTGGCTACCTTTTGGCATTCATCAGTGAAGAGATAAAACGGGTATTGGGGGTTAGGCAGTGAGAGAGTAGGGGCTGACAGCAGACACGACTTAAGGCACATAAAATCAGTAGTGATTAGTTTTGGATTGGACAGGGGTCCTGTTGGGGACTCTTTTGCATCCTGGTAAAGGGGTTTGGCCAGGACCCCAAAATTTGGGATCCAATGTCAGAAGAATCCTACCAATCCTAAAAAAGATAAGATTTCTTCTCCGTTGGTTGGGGGGGGTGAGATCCTGAATAAGACTTAGTGTGTCTATAGTAAGGGACTTGGACACAGGAGTAAATTCTATACCTAAGTATATAACTACAGGGAGACAAAGTTGGGCCTCTTGTTTGGTGACTCTGTAACTTAGCCCTGCTAAGTAATTAAGGAGGAGGGCGGTGTCCTGTAGGGAGATATCATGTGAAGGACTACACAGAAGTAAATCATCAACATACTGGATAATTGTGCTAGAACTGATTGGGCACTGGGCCAGATCTTTGGCCAATGCCTGTCCAAAAAAATGGGGGCTGTCCGAGAAGCCCTGGGGGAGGACTGTCCAGGTTAACTGAGTAGACGTATGGGTTTTGGGGTCTTTCTAAGTAAAGGCAAATGGAAAATAGCAGTCAGGGTGCAAGGGAATGGAAAAGAATGCATCTTTTAAATCAAAGACGGTGAAGTGAGACGTTTTGGTAGGTGTACGGGATAAAAGGGTATATGGGTTAGGGACTACTGGGTGTGTTGGGATTACTGCCTCATTAATGATGCGTAAGTCTTGAACTAATCTGTATGCCCCTGAAGGTTTTTTGACAGGGAGGATGGGGGTGTTACAAGGAGAATGGGTGGGAATTAAAATTTGTTGTTGGAGTAGACGATCTATGATGGGTTTGATTCCTTGTCGGTGACGCAATGAGAGAGAGAACTGGGGGCGAGACGGAAAGTGGGTAGGGTGTTTTAAGCGAATGAGGACTGGCTTATGGTGTTGGGCGACTACCAGGGTAGAGGTGTCCCATACCTGTGGGTCGACCAACACTGGAAATGTCAGGGAGGGGGGTTTAAGACCTTGGTTATGGGGGCACAAAGGCACTATGAGGGTGACGTTAGAGCCAGGGTGAGGATGAAAGGGAAGGGAAATAGATGCCTTGAGTTTGGTTAAGATGTCTCGTCCTAAGAGGGGGGTGGGACATGAGGGCATGATGAGGAAAGAGTGGGCAAAGCATGCATAGTCCAGGCAGCAATTTAACATTGGGGTCTGGCGAGAGTTAGACAGTTTACCGTGTACCCCAACTACTGAGACAGTGGATGGCTGGCTAGGATCTCCATAGGTTGGCAAAACAGAATAGGTAGTCCCCGTATTGATGAGAAAAGAAATTGGCTTACCTGCTACCTGTAGAGTTACCCTAGGCTCGGTGAGGGTGACCGGCATCTCCGAATGTGGGCACCATCAGTCGTCGTCCAGCTGTAGGAGCTGGAAGGAGCCTTCTGACCCTTGAGGAGAGGCACCATGTTAAGGCGCAATGCCTGCCCTGCTAGCAGGGCAATTAGACTTCCAATGTCCTTCCTGTTGGCAGGTTGGGCATGGCATGGTAGGCTGGCAAGGATTTGGACATCTTTTTGCCCAATGCCCAGTTGTGACACACTTAAAGCATGGGCCAGAGGGAGTGGTCAGCTTGGCCTGGGGACACTGGTTTGCCCAGTGTCCTGGGTCTCCGCATTTGTAGCAGGAGCCCTTAAGAGACTTATCTTTGGTTTTCCCTGCCAGCAAAGTGGGCAACGCAGGTTGGAGGGCAGCCACTAAAACTTGTGCTTGGAGGGCGGCCTTCTGTTTTACCCTGGTTTGTCAAAGAGCTTCCGCTGCTTCCTCTCTAGAGTTAAAAACTTTGAAAGCCAGCTTGACTAAGTCCTGAATGGGGGTTTGAGGTCTATCCTGTACCTTTTTAAATTTTTTTCTGATGTCAGGGGCTGACTGGGAAATAAAATAAGTGGCAAGGACAGTAGCTCCTGCCGGAGAGGTGGGATCCAGTCGGGTAAATTGGACAAGTGCCTCCATAAGGCGATTTAAAAAGGAGGCAGGATTCTTATCTGAATGTTGAATAACCTCTTGCAATTTATCAAAATTTACAATTTTGTTAGAGGCTGCCTGCATGCCAGCTAAGAGGCATTGTATCAAAATGTCTCTCCTGCGACGCCTGGGTTGTTGAGGTTGGTAGTCCCACTCAGGATCTGCAGATAGGACAGTTGCTCACCCACCAGGATGGCAGGCTCAGTTAAGTGTAACTGATCTGCATGCTGCCTGGCGGCTGCAAGAATGCGCTGTCTTTCCTCTGAGTTTAGAGTGGAAGTAAGAATGACATGTAAGTCATGCCAGGTAAGGTCATATGCCTGACACAGGTATCAAAACTCCTTGGAATATAGGGTGGGGTTAGCTGAGAAATCGCCAAGCCGTTTTTCAATTTTGGAAAGGTCTGCCAAGGAAAAAGGGACATGGACTCTAACTAGTCCTTCAGCTCTGGCGACCTCTCGGAGGGGGGCCAACAAACTAGCAGGGGAGGTTGGAACAGACTGACCAATAGGGTAGGTTGAGACAGGCTGACTGGTAGGGAGGGTTGGGGCAGGCTGACTGGTAGAGGGCTGACTAGTGGGGGCCACTACTGCGGTCTTGGAGCGAGTGTGGGCGGAAATGGGAGAGGTAAGAAGAGTGGCTGAGGGAGGCGTGGTGAGAGAAGCATATGGAGGGGCATTGGAAGGTCGGGAGGGAGGTGACCCGCTGTGGGCCCCATTTGAAATGGAGGTGGAGTCCTCCTTTGATGTTGAGGTAGGGGCCGAGGGCTGGGTTTTGGCTAACAAGACCTGGGCCATTGAACACTGGGCACACAGGTTTGGGCGAGAGCGCAAGTCTGAAAAGCCTTGGACATAATTGATCTCTGACCACTTTCCTAGCCTTTGACAGAAATTAGAAAGGTCTAGTAAAATATTATAGTCAAGCATACCTTCGGGTGGCCATTGAGATTGGTTGTCCAATTTATATTGTGGCCATGCCACCGTGGAGAGAAAATTAGTCTTTTCGTTTTAGATCCTGAGCCAAATGTAAGGTTTGTAAATTTTGGAGGAGACAACCCAAGGGGTGTTCCTAGGGATTTTTGACTGTGAGGTTCCCATTGCCCTAGCTAATAGAAATGGAGGCAGGTCTTGGGCAGTGGCAAAGCATCTTTTGCCGCTGTTAAAGACCGGGGGCTTGTGCAGCCACTTAGGAAAAGAGAGAGAGAAACTTCAAGACGGATGTCTCTGGGTTGAAGTTCTCCCAGCAGCCACCAGGTGGTCTAAGCCTCTGGCGTGTACACAACTTCAGGCCGAGGGGACTACGGACAGGGCGAATTAGGGAAGGGGAACACTCACTGAAGATGGCGACTTCAGAGCCGTGGCAAAAAGGAGCCGGAATGCTTGATGTACCCAGGAAGGTCTCTGGAGCTGGAGTAGTAGGTTCGTGAGGGAGGAGGTTCCAAGGATCCCCCTGAGGGATACCGAGGAAGTGTCTCCTCCCAGGCTTTTGGCACCGTCTTAATTTAATTTAATTTAGGAGAGCTAAATAATTAAACATGAGACCAAAGTACATAAGAAAGCGGCAGCCTTTTATTGCAAATATGCATGCACTCTCGGGAGAGGTTCTCAGGTCCTCCGGTATGGGGCCAGGGAAGTGGCTCCGACCTCTGCCGGTGGTGGACTTTTATGCATTGGTACTGGAAGGGGGAGGGCAGTGGGCGGGATAAGGGCTGATAGGGGCGTCTCTGTAGGTGTGGCTGGGTAAGTTTGGATCTCTTTGGATTGATGTCACCTGGCGCATGCTCGGTTGTCCTGCACTTTCCCCAGCTCGGGAAAGTTGGTGATGAATAACCCGGAAGCAATCGGAACTGTTCTATCTTGTTCACCTTCCTCCATTTTGTCCCTTCTCCCTCACCCTAACAGTGTGGTGCTTCTCTCTAACTCACTCAGGTACAACACTAGAAGCAGTAAAAAAAAAAGGAAACTCATTTTCTCTGTTTGAAACGAGCTCAAATTCCCTGAAGGAGTTACCTGCCTTCCATTGTCGTGGAAGCAGGAAGACTGCCCCTCCTGTTGGAAGCAAGTAAAACTCCAAAAAAAAAAAAAAAACAAAAAACAAAAAACAAAAAAAAGAGGAGTTGTACAGTAAAATAAACTTTAGATCTCTACCAAATTTTGGGAGATGAGGGATCCTTTGGAGGGGGTACTCTCAGACCTCAGTAAATTGTCCTATTGGTTTGAGTCATAAAGTTAGCTCATGCTGATACCAAGCACCAATAGTGTCAGGCCTCTGGGCCCAAGCTAAGCCATCATATCCCCAGCGACCTGCATCCAGATGGCCTGAAGCAACTGAAGATCCACAGAAGTGAAAATAGCTTAACTGATGACATCCCACTATTGTGATTTGTTTCTGCCCAACCCTGACTGATAGATGTACTTTGTAATCTCCCCCACCCTTAAGGAGGTTCCTCATAATCTCCCCAACCCTTAAGATGTTTCTTTGTAATTCTCCCCACCCTTGAGAATGTACTTGGTGAGCTTTACCCCCTGCCCCCAAAACATTGCTCTTAACTCCATCACCCATTCCAAAACCTATAAGAACCAAAGATAATCCCATCACCCTTTGCTGATCCCTTTTTCGGACTCAGCCCGCCTGCACTCAAGTGAAATAAACAGCCATGTTGCTCACACAAAGCCTGTTTGGTGATCTCTTCACACGGACACGTGAAACAAACAGGAGATCTGTCAAAGGTCAGGGGCATCTCCACTCAGAATCCTCCCCTAGTTACCAAAATGTGAACCCAGGAAATCTGAGACAGGTTTCAGTTAATATAGAAAGTTTGCCAAGGTTGAGGACGCACACCTGACACAGCCACAGGAGGTCCTGACAATACTTGCCCAAGGTGGTCAGGGCACTGGCTGGTTTTATACATTTAGGGAGACATGAGACATCAATTAATATATGCAAGAAGTACATTGGTTCGGTCCGGAAAGGCACAACAACTTGAAGTAAAGGCAGGATATATACTCAGTAATGAGATTGTTGGGTCTAATGGTAGCTCTGTTTTAAGTTCTTTGAGAAACCCCCAAGCTGTTTTCTAGAGTGAAGAAACCAGTTTATATTCCCAACAACAGTGTATAAGCATTCCCTTTTCTCTGTAGCCTTACCAATATTTGTTGTTTTTTGACTTTTTAATAATAGCCATTCTGATTGGTGTGAGAAAGTGTCTCATCATGATTTTGATTCGCATTTCTCTGATGATTAGTGATACTGAGCATTTTCTTCATATGTTTGTTGGCTGCTGGTATGTCTTCTTTTGAGAAGTGTCTGGTCTTTTGTCAACTTTTTAATGGAATTATTTGTTTTATGCTTGCTGAATTGATAAGTTTCTTATAGATTTTGGATATTAGACGTTGTCTATTTGTTGATAGTTTACTTTGCTGTGCAGAAGCTTTTTATTCTAATTAGGAACCCCTTATCAATTTTTTTGTTGCAATTGCTTTTGAGGACTCAGCCATAAATTCTTTGCCAAGGCTAATATCCAGAATGGTGTTTCTTGAGTTTTCTTCCAGGATTCTCATAGATTTAGGTCTTAGATCTAAATTGTTAATCTGCTCGAGTTAATTTTTGTGTATTGTGAAAAGTAGGGGTCCAGGTTCAATCATCTGCATATGGCTAGCCAGTTATCTCAGCACCATTTATTGACAAGGGAGTCTTTCCCTCATTCCTAATTTTTGTTGAAGATCAAATGGTCATAAGTGTGTGACTTTATTTCTGAGGTTTCTATTCTGTTCCATTTGTCTGTGTGTCTGTTTTTGTACCAGTGCCATGTCATTTTGGTTTTACTCTAGCCTTATAGTTTGAAATCAGGTAATGTGATGCCTCCAGCTGTATTCTTTTTGCTTAGGATTTCCTTGGCCTTTCAGGCTGTTTTTGGTTTCAGATGAAATTTGGAATAGTTGTTTTCTAATCCTGTATAAAATGACATTGGTAGTTTGATAGAAATAGCATTGAATCTACAGATTGCTTTGGGAAGTGTGGCCATTTTATTGGTATTGATTCTTCCAATTCATGACCACAGAATGTTTTATCATTTGTGTCATCTATGATTCCTTTAGGCAGTATTTTGTAGTTCTCTTTGTTGATATCTTTCACCTCCTTGGTTAGACATATTTCTAGATATATTTTAAAAATATATGTTTGTTTGCCCTAATAAATCTAGTAGGAGTTCTAACACATGCCCTGAGACCTGTGAATGGTATTTGTAACATTAAAACCACACAATGGATTGAGGGGGTATAAGTGTAACTTTGTTACAGAGGCAAATTTTTTAGCTATAAACACATTGCCTTTTTTAATTAATCTTCTATTTTAATTTGCTAAAATAAAATTACATGACTGTTGAATAAAGAAAAAAGGATGGAAGAGAGAGGGGTGGTAGCTACCCCCCAAAATAAGAGTAATATTTTCAGAATAAATAGTAAATTCTGAGCAGATGAAAACATTGCAGATGCTCACTATAGTCCCAGTTCTGAAATTTACTAGTGATATGAGCTTGGACAGGCAGCCCAGGCTTTCTGGATTTAGGTTCTTCAACTATATAATGGGCGTTAATACCTGTTTTGCCTAACTCATTATGTCAGTAAGAGGGTTAAATAATAGAATGTGGGAGCCCTTTGTAAATAGCCCTGTAAGAGCTTGAGGAAGTAATATTATCTTTTGCTTGACTTCTCTTGGGTTTAAAACGTCCATCATCTCCACTATTTCTTCTTCATTTAAACTGATGTGATAGAAAAAACTCCTTCTTGAATTCACTCAGGAAAATATTAAGTCAAATAAAAGGCAGCCTGGACTTCTGTAGATTCTATTAATCACATCACCCCAGCTCAGCACACCATCATTTATCATTACTCTTTGTTGATTACATGTCTATTTCATGGGAGCCTTACCAACACTAATTCATTCTAATTAGTGAGATTCTGTATCTCCGGGACATTTTGCTCAAGAACGTTTCTCCCCCATAGCGTAACAACCAACAACGTATCTTCTTTTTGCCTATTCTGCTCATTATACTTAAAATGACTCTGAAGTTTACATATCACAATTTGCTTTGTTACAGAACTCTCTCAGGTAAAAGTCACCTTTTATTCTTTTTTAAGTATTCCATAATTTGATTAGAAATGAAAATGATATGAGCACATGTGCATCTCAGGAGTACTCTTTTTGACGTTTAAAGGATGAACTATCACAGCTTGTTATTGTTGTACTCATGATTATAGATCAAAACTGGTTTTCTTGTAGAAAATTGTTTCTGTGTACATCTGTCATTGAATCTTCAACTAACATCTCCCATGGGGAATGTATTGTATTACCATTCTACGGATAAGAAAAATGAGGTTCTGAGAACCAAAGTTTTTGTCGCAGATATTTAAAGATAGTTTTGGCTATTTTAAGTTCTAACAGATTCCCTTGTGACTTTGAGCCATCTGGTCAATTCTACAAAAGTCTCTGAGAGGATTTTGGTTGAGATTACATTGATATTTTAGATAAGTCTGGAGATAACTGATTTCTTTACTATATTGTATTTTCTATTCCATAAACACATATGTCTCTGTAGTTATTTAGGTCTTTAATTTCTCTCCGCAATATTTTGTATTTGCGTACAGGTGTTTCACTTCTTCTGTTAGATCAACCGTAAGCATTGTATATATTTTTGCGTTATTTTTCTTCAAAAATTTTAATTTCTGATTGCTAGATTTTTTATGTGAAAATACAATTAATTTTTGTGTATTAACTGTCTCGTGAACTCTAAACTTACTAATACATTCTAGTACCATTTTTTGTAGGATTTTCTAGGTAGAGTTGATGTGTCTGTGAATAAGGAGTTTCATGTTTTTCTTTCTAATGTGTTTACTATTTGTTTACTTATTTACAGTTGACTCTTGTTATTCACAGCAATTGTATTCTATAATGGCACCATGGGCACTGAATTAACAGTTATTGAACCATCACTTTTAGGGGAAATACAAAGTTAGGTGCCTGTAAGCCTCTGGTCACAGTATTTTCATCAACTGATCAATACCCAAACTTGTTTTACGTATATTTCTGTTCAAGCAAACATTACTTAAGATGTCTTATTGATTAATTCACATTGAACTCAGAGCCAACAGCATTATAATTTATGCCTGAAAGAATTGTATGTAGCACACTTATTTTCTCTGAAAGGCACACCACAGTCCTCTTGTTCTTAGGAACACTAGCCAATACTTCAGCATTATGCTTGGGGGCCATTTTAAGCAAGGGAATCACCAACAAAAAGTACCAAAGTGTGGAAAACATGGTACTGTATGGACCATGACACTTGCTCATGGTAAGAGAACTGAAACAAGAAGTCAAAGTGTGTCACCTTGTTCTACCTCAGCTGGGAACGTGCTGGTGTTGAATTTTCTCACATATTTTGGGATTCTCCAGTGCTTTATGTCTTCATTATTCTTCTTTTTAAAGAAAAGATCTCCTCACTGCTTTAGTGCAGAGTCAGCTTCAGATCCATGGAGATTACTTTTGTTTAGAGCTGTACCTCTGGTTGGCTTCTTTCTTTTAGAACTGCATCTCCATTTCTGGTCCCAAGAGAGTTTATTTTCATATATATATATATATATATATATGTATATATATACACATACATAGATATAGGTATGTGTGTATACATGTATATATGTATGTGTGTATATATATTATATATAAATTTTCATATATGTGTATATATGAATACAGATATGAATATATGTATATGTATGTATAGCAAACACTTCTGCATTCTAAAGTAAGGTGTGGATGTAATGAAATAGGGTTATAAAGACATGTTCAAAAATTAATTTTGTGATAAATAGTTCTGCATGTCCTTTTAAGGTCAAAAGAGTTCAAGTTGCTGAAGTTATTGTTGTTTGGAAAATAGAAGTATTTCTTCACACTCTAACATCAACACATATAAAAAGGGCACTGAGAGTCCTGATGCCAATTCCCATGGAAGAAAAATTAGTGGTATATTCCATTCACCTTAAGGCCTTGGAGAGCTTGAACTTTGTCCCTGGAGGTCAGGGGTTACAGAAAACTTTTCTGTGAGCCATCCTCTTGAGACACTGTGTCTAGTTCTGAGAAGAGGTTGTCATTTTGGCAATAACCTGGGCTCCCAGAGTTACTTAAGCTGAACCATTCATTAGCACTTTCTGAGGACAAGATATACGCCCCATAGATGAGAGAGCTAATCCATGAGGTCTATGTATAGAGGCATGGTATCTGGGTTCCCAAAGCTGATGAGGAGTCACAAGTATCCTGCCAGAGATGTCAGGGGTCTGCAACAAGACATTTCAGCAACTGGAAATGGTATGGAAGGAATACCTCCCTGAAGCCCACAAATAATCTCTTAAAAAAAAAGGAAAAAGTCAGTTTGACCCATATCAGAGGAAACCAGATTATTCTGATACTGTCACATGAGATCCTGGTATGTTTTTCTCCTGGGCCAGTCTCTTAGAAGGAACAGAACTCTCAGCTAGTGATGTAGGGATGAAGGATTTGATGGCTGAAGAGGGACTAAGAAGAAGTCAGTCATGCAACCCTTTTCCTCTTCAGGCCACCAACTTTAAGCAAGGCTGAGCATGGAGAGAGAAGAAGCTTTGACTTTGACTGAGTTTAGAGTTTCCATTACTATGTGAAAATGGAAATTTTACACAGCATAAAAAGACTATTTTGATGACTAAATATGGCTAGAGGAACTTTTATTACCTGAGAGTGATAAAAACTTTTGATGACTAAATATGGCTAGATGAACTTTTACTACCCGAGAGTGATAAAAAATGTTACAGACTAATTATTTCATTTCTCTTGAGTAAATATCAGGAGTGAAATTGTAGGAATGATACATTTTAAGAAATGATCTAATTGTTTTCCAAAGTGATTATAACAATGTTAAATTCCCTCCAGCAGTATATGAGAGTTCTCATTCTACAATCTCTCCATTACTTGGTATGATCTGTCTGGCACTAGTGCTCTAGAATGTAATCACGTCTCCTTCCTGGATTCTGTGTCCAAAGAAGGAGATGTCACAAATAGCCATGTTTCCTCTGAATTTTCTGGCCATGTCCCCATGACTCAGCTCTGAGTCTCTCCTGGCAGCATCCGCAACAGCCCTTTCCCTTCAAACCCACACACCTCAGGTGTCCTGGACCCAGAGCTGTTTAAATTGCTCACCTGATAAAACCAGCAGAGACTGAGACCTTCATAATTCTGGGAGGCAAGAAGTGAGTCAGTTTTATGCCAGGGGTTTAGGAAATTTGTTTTTAACTTCACGAAAGGTTTATTTTATATCTTTTCCCACTCTCACAAACATTTAATTTCTAAAACAAAATTTAATGGATTCACCAAAGAAAGGCTGTATTTTGAAAACATCACGGCCTGTTACCCTTCCTGGGAGTAAGAGCAAAGAATATCTTCCCCAGTTTCTTAAACCCCACCCCTCTCTCCAACCACGCCTTTTCTTGCATTATTAGTAAAAATATGTACTTTTAAAAGTGCCTGGCTTGATATCAAATGAAATACTCCAATAGAAAAGTTAAAATGTTTATTAGAAAGCACCCCACAATATCTAAGTGGTATAAAAAGTAGGATTCTAAGTTATACCTGTGCAACAAAAACAAGTAATGTATGGCAATTAGCAACTGGCTAAACCATCCCTTTTGAGATAACTTAGGAACTTAGAGCTTTGGATGGTATAGGCATGTGGAAATATATCCTGCTTACGTTTCATTGAAGTTTAGGGACTTACATAAATGATCAGTCTAGAGTAGGATTTTTCTATCACAGTGGAACAAAAGACAGTAAAATGAGAACATGTTCTTCAAATATTGGCTTTCATCTCCTGAGCAATAGTCACGGCCAAACATTTATAATTTGCCTCTTGTTTTCAGGATTCAGCATCTCCAGGGAGTTAGCTGTCTATAATTGACAGCATGCATCTTATTCTAATAGAATTACCAGAATTTCACCTATGACAACTTGTTACTTGCTACAAGTAAAGGGCCTTTCTAATTAGCGGTTCATCCTACAGGTCTTTTGGAACAAAAGCCTTGACTGTCCTGTCAGGCTTACAAATTCCCTTATCTATCTCTCTTTTTTACCTTCCCATGTCTGGCTGTGCATTTCCTCCTAAGTTGTGTGGATGGTGATGAGGTTAAGAGAGGCTTACTATGCATGGACTGGAGGAGTAAGTAAAAGAGGGAGGCCAGGCACAGTGGCTCACGCCTGTAATCCCAGCACTTTGAGAGGCCAAGGCAGGCAGATCACGAGGTCAGGAGATCCAGATCATCCTGGCTGACACGGTGAAACCTTGTCTATACTAAAAACACAAAAAAATTAGCCGAGCGTGGTGGCGGGCGCCTATAGTCCCAGCTACTCAGGAGGCTGAGGCAGGAGAATGGCGTGAACCCAGGAGGCGGAACTTGCCGTGAACCCGGATCTGGCCACTGCACTGCAGCCTGGGCAACAGAGTGAGACTCCGTCACACACACACACACACACACACACAAAGAGGGAGAATTCTATAGACTAATAGTTGTTTGCATTAAAATTATCTGTAGGTAAAGATACAGTTAAGAGAATAAACGGAAATAAATTAGAATTGCAAATTTGCATATTACTTCGTATTTTCCTCTAATTCATCAAATGGGTATATTTATAAAAAGGCAATCCAAGCTTACAAGAGGGAAAATTAACACAGATAATGGTGTGTATGGAACTTGTTGGCTTTTATGTTGAATATTGAAGGTAGCAGGGAGAAAATGGTATGAAGTAGAGGGTACTAAGATATACTGAGTGCGCATATTGAAAGGAATTTATATATTTTTTCTAAAAAATTCTGTGGAAGAGATAGCATTACACATATTTTGCAAGGGAGGAAATAAACTTTCAAAGAAGTATGTAATTGTCCCAGATAAGAAGTGGAGAATCTGAGATTTGCATCTGAATGTCCCTGACTCCAAAATCCCTACTCTTGCCATAACATTACAAAGCATACTTATAATGAGAATAAAGAGAAGTTGGAAAAAATGAGAGAGGAGGAAGGAAAGAATAAGAAGAAATTCAGGAAATTTTCAGCCAATAAAAAACATCCTTAATGCCATCTTGCTTTCAGCATGAAGAGATATTAAAATGTATTTGTTAACATTGATTGCTGTTTCTGAAAATAAAAAAGGCACTGTGTATTCATATAAGTATTCCTAAAGTTTATATACATGACCTATAATGGTGTGCAAAATTTTGCAGTTTTTTAAAATGAAAACATATTATGTAGATAATATATAAAACTGTGTCATATGTAAAATGTGATATATATATACACGAAACCTTTTTTTTACAGAACAAGGCATGTTAGATTCTAAATCTGAAAATGTCCATTGATTATTATTCTTTTTCACCTCAGCATCACATTACAAGTCACATTTGGTTTCTATCTTTGGGAAAGGCAAGAATCCTAAGGGAGGCATTCATATTGTCTTCAGCTGAGTTCTTACTGAGTGCTTAGCTTCAGAATGAGGAAATGGCAGAAAGAGGCTTTTTTCTTTAATTTTCATGTCTCATATTTAATTTTGAATTGTCCAGTAATTCCTTGCATCTAAAGGCTAAAACTTTGAAATATGTTTGGTTAAGATGAAATGTATAATGCTTTAAAAAGAGGGTTGGGTTTATTATTTTTTCTATGGAATTTGGCAATCTGTTGTGCTTGAACAGAGTTCAAAGTAAGTGGAAAGTCATGTGTGTATGTGTGTGTGTGTGCCTTACAAATTCAATTTATAAGATTGTTCCACTAGTAGTATATTTTTGGAAACATATACTTCATGTAAAAGACTTGAATAATTAACTCTCACAGGCCTATTTTTTTGTAAAGTCATGCTTGACAATTAACCAAATGTTAAGAGTATAGTCTATCTTTAAATATTATACAAAATAGGATTATAATGGTCAATGTCAAACCAAAGTAAAGAACACACTTCAAGAACCCAAAGTAATTAAATGCAGGGGAATGGTTATATAAGAGATGGAAAGTCAACAAAGCCAAATGGAGTGATGAGACAGTCCAGAAATTAGCCATATCAAGAGGCTTGGACCAGAGCGGGGAGAGGATGTTATTAGAATCTGTGAGCTGTAGCCCTGTCTCCTACTCCATCATCTAGTAAACTGGAACCACAATAAAGCATGGAGTAGGTGCAAGGAGGGCAAGAAATACTTTGACTTTTCCCTACCTCCCCATCTTCCAGAGGCCTCCTATTGTTGAACCCAGCTGGATGCCATCTGTTTGAGGAATCTCTTAAATATAGGTTGCAGGGATCAGGTCCCCTGCGATAGGGAGCAAAGCAGAAGAAGGGGAAAGAATGGATCTGAGAGCAGACCAATTCGAGATCAGCACAAGAAGAAAAAAAGAAAGTCATTTACCTACTACATATGTTAATAAATATGAGATACGAAAGATATTTTAATCAGAGTCAAATCTAGACTTTAATATTACTTATAGATATGAAAATAAAATAAATGCTAACAAAGCAAATATTTAAAATTTTGTAAAATGATTGAAAGAAAACGAAATAGATAAGAAAGTTCGCTTGAATGGTTAAAAATAAAAAGGTAGAAAGAATGCCATGTTTTGAATCCTGGCATGGGCAGAATGAATGTGAATACATGTTATTGGTGACAACTTCTCATTATGGATTTACAAGAGGAAGGTTGGAAGAAGACTGATTATTCAAAGAGAAGAAACTTGAGTAGGATTCCTCTGGATCACAAGTCTGCAAATTTTTCTATAATAGGTAGCATAGTAAATATTTTAAGTTTTGTGGGCCATATAGTCTCTGTGGTAACTACTCAGCTTTGACATTGTAATGTGAAATCAGTCATAGACAAGATGTAATAGATGCATATGGTTGTGTTCCAACAAAACTTTATTTCGAAAACAGAAGGCTGAAATTCGCTCATGTACTAGTTTGCTGATACTCCTCTAGAAAAATTAATCTTATAAAAAAATCATCTATTTTCATTTTTACTGGTTAACTCAAAGACAGGAAAATATTTCTCATGTTCAGGCTGATGTGGACTCTGGTTTCAGACTACTTTAGTTCAACCCCCAACTCTGTCATTTGTCAGCTGTGTGGAAAGTTACTTAATCTTTCCAAGAAATGAGGTTCAGGATGGTGCTGACCTTAAAGGGTTGTTGTGGAAATTATGAGATTATATCTCTAAAGCACTTAAAATAATGTCTGGTGTGTAGAAAGAGCTATAGTTATATTTGCTGATCTTACCAATTTCAACTTTATTTTACAGATATTTAGTTTCCATGGTACAGATTTATTTGACCTAATAGGTATATTTAAACATATTCATAAATAAAATATGAGGTAATACTTTATTTTAGCACCAATTACTCATAAATCAGTAGCAAACCTTCATTTCATTAACTGTAGTCTACAAAGTTATGAATAAAGAAATACAGCCAAATGTCAATCCAAGACACTAAAAAATTTATCCACATTATCCAGGCAGTGAGAATTACAGGCTTCCTGGGTATAAAACAGGACCATACAACGTATCAGTTGCTAAAATCCATGTAATTGGTATACACACACACACACACACACACACACACACACACACACACACACACACACATATATATATAATATATAGTGTGGCAGGTGCATAGAAGAAAGAATAAGACAATTCACAAATGGCCAAGATCTCCCATATATTAACTTATGCTAATAAGCTAAATTGACTCAATTTGTGTTTTTACCTGCCCAGTGATCTCTGCAATGAAATCAATTGTAACATAGTCAGCTTTAATTGAAGAATTGGGTAAAACAAATGAACAGTAGAACTGTCCATGTAGTCAAATATTCAATTTAGCATATTTTTGGAGCTTCCAGAAAGATTTAAAATGGGAGAAAAAAGGGCAATTGAAGATGTAAAAAAAAAGTCTAATCCAACAACCCATTTTATAGGTAAAACAAAGACCCAGTATGTGCCCAATGACACAAAGCCAGGTAGAGAGAGCCAGGATTGGGAGCCTAGTCCCCTAACAACCAAATCCTCTCATTCTCATTTCAATTTACTTTCTATGCCAATAGCGAATCTCTCTAGACTCTCCTGAATGTTAACTTTTAGTTTTCCAGATAAATACTACTACTTATTCCTGTATTTCAAGTAAGAGTTTTATCCATGTCCATTCAGTCAAACTGGTTTGCTTGCTATCTTCTACCCAGGAATCTATGATTACCCCTTGATCGCTTTTAGTCATAGAAATACAGTGATGCTCTATTCAACCAGATCTGTGCATGATTGTACATGATGCTGGACACCTAAGATATCACAAAGAACTTGGAGCTCATGGCAGAACCATCATCCAAGTGACCTTAGAAAGGTATTTACACTCTAAAATAAACACAAACACACTGACACATTCTTAATAGAAACTATGCTTGATTTATATATATATACACACATTTATATATATATATATAAATGAGTAGCTTTTAGGTGTGATACAGTTGGTCAAGCATAGTATAATGTACAATGTTGAATGAATATAATGTTTAACGAGTATAATGTCTAATGAGTAACACATATATACAACTTTTATATATAAATAAAATTATATATATA
>NW_016806133.1:432753-441001 GCF_001698545.2 Rhinopithecus bieti
TTGAATTTAGTAAAATGTCTGGTAGATATTCAGAGTTAACAAAATAATGAAATTATTGCTATGGGAAAAGAATAAAAGGATGAGATTTGTTCTGATTTTTTTTTTTTTTTTTTTTTTTTTTTTTTTTTTTTTTTTTTTGAGACAGAGTCTTGCCCTGTTGCCCAGGCTGGAGTGCAGTGGCGGGATATTGGCTCACTGCAAGCTCCACCTCCTGGGTTCATGCCATTCTCCTGCTTCAGCCTCCCGAGTAGCTGGGACTACAGGCACCCGCCACCACACCTAGCAAATTTTTGTTATTTTTAGTAGAGACGGGGTTTCACTGTGTTAGCTAGGATGGTCTCGACTTTGTGATCCGCCCGCCTCGGCCTCCCAAAGTGCTGGGATTACAGGCGTGAACCACTGTACCCTGCCCGTTCTGATCTATTTTTAACCTTTTAAAATAAAGGGGGAGATATCAAAATTATGTTCTATGTGTTGTCTATTTATAAAAATGTCTCCTCCTACTTCACTGGAGAGTGGGTTTAAGTAAATTAACATTGGAATGGCTCTTTGATACTTATGTAAAAAACTTTACAGAATAAACATATGTATGTATGTGTATGCACATGTGTATGTATATATATGTGTATATGTGGATGTGTATATATATGTGTATGTGTATATCTATGTATATGGACATGTGTATGTATATATATACTTATACATGTGTGTGAGTGCATGCGTGGATGTGCGTGGGTGGGTCGGTATATACACCAAAAATACACAAATGCATACAAATATACAAACACACATACGCACATTTGTGTGTTTATCTAAAGGAAAAAGCCAGGCACCAGATTGCCTTTGGGAATATGACGAATCTAGGGTTTATGACAAGTTTTTAGTTACTTGTACCAGGACTTTTGTGGGAGGGAATACAGACCAAGTTGAAGTTTGGAAATATGTGCCATGACTCTCCTACCCAAGTGTAGATGTCTTACAGTGTGACACATTATGCTTATTTCTGCCATTTTAAAAATATTATTATTTTTTCTTTTCTCTAAAGTGTTATTCTCAGAGAGAGCCCAATGCCTGCACTAGAGAACTATGAGTATTTGAAGCACTGTATGAACAGAGAACAGTTGAGGAGCAGATGTTAAGGAGAGAGAATGCTTGCTTGTCAATGGTTTATGAAATAACGATGAACTTATCAAGGGTAAAGGAGAAATGACATATTTAGGACATCAGAAGCTGCCACTACTAAATTGTACTACAATCTAGAGACCACGAGGAAACCCAGACAGGATACTTTCATATGGAGTGTTGCCTCTGTAGTCCTCACTGTGCCTAGAAGAATATAATATTTCCACAGATGGAAAGGCTAGCTTCTCTGAAGGAAGATTTAATAAGACTTTATGGTTAGATTATGGTGAAACATCTCTTGAATACATTTTTCTCCCATGGTGTCTTCCTCTACATCTAGTACTCATGCTGAGCAGCCTCCTTTCACTGGGTTGTAACTTCGAAGAGCATTTGCAAAGTCACACTGGTGATCCCTCTTTAAGTCAGCAGCAAGAAAGCTTAGAAATTCCCCGAATGCAATTACCTTCCTATTCTTGACTCAATGATTCAGAAGTCTAGATTTTTTTTTTATCAGTATCATAGTCTACTTTGAAATAACGTTTAACATACTGTTAACTATTATTTTTCAATTGGCTGACTCTCTAGTGATTACTACTCCACGTATACGATCTCATCTGATATCCCCACAGTTTCTCTTACTCCAAGAACTAAGTGGACCATATACTTGTCTAGATATACTTGGTCAACGTTGTCAAACTTCAGTTTGCAACTCATTAGTGCGTCACAAAATCAAACTAGTGGGTCACAACCAAGATTTGTTTGTTTGAAGAATACAATGTATTAGAATAGAAAGACAGTATCAGGTCACATAGTATAGAATATGGGTAAGCACTGCTTTGTGAATCTATATTGCAGTCACATAATAAACACACACACATTGTTATGGGCTGAATTTTGCCCTTTCCACCTTCCCCAAATCCATATATTGTGGCCTTAATATGTATTGGCTGTGTCCCCACCCAGATCTCGTCTTGAAATGTAGCTCCCCTAATTACCACATGTTGTGGGAGGGACCTGGTGGGAGATAACTGAATTATGGGGGCAGTTTCCGCCATACTGTTCTCATGGCAGTGAATAAGTCTCACGGAGATCTGATGATTTTATAAGGGGTTTCCCTCTTTGCTTGGCTCTCTCACTCTCTCTTGTCTGCTGCCATGTAAGACGTTACCTTTCGCCTTCCACTATGATTGTGAGGTGTCCCTGCCACATGGAACTGTGAGTCCATTAAATCTCCTTTTCCTTATAAATTACTCTGTCTTGGGTATGTCTTTATCAGCAGTGTGAAAACGGGCTAATACAGGCCCTAACACTCAATACCTTAGAATGTGACTGTATTTGGAGACGGGGCTTTTAAAGAGGTAATTAACATTAAATGATGTCATAAGGATGGGGCACTAATCAAATAGGACTGATGTTCTTGTAATTAGAGGAAGAGACCCTAGAGATGTATGCACACAAAGTAAAGGCCATGCAAGGACACAGTAAAAAGCCAGCCATCTGCAAGCCAAGGAGAGAGGCCTCAGGAGAAAACAAACCTGCTGATGCCTTGATCTGGGACATCTAATCTCCTGAACTGTGAGAAAATAAATTTCTGTGACTTAAGCCACTCAGTCTGTGGTATTTTGTTATGACAGCTCTAAAAAACACAAATGCACACAAACATATGTGGTATATTGGGCCATGTGTAAAATGCTTTCCTGAGAAGACTTCCCTGAGAAGAATGTTGGAATCAGAGGAACTTAAAAATCCCTGAACTAACTAGGGGTCAGGACAATCACAAAATTGTGTTTTACTTTAATCCTAATAAGGATAATGACTTAATTAATATCTGTCACATTGTCTTTTTAAATACTATTCTTCACTAAGATTGTCCTTATATGATGTACCCATATGTTGGCTCTAATATGTTAATGTTTCTCATAGATGTTATATTTCAAAACATTTTATATTTGAAATACAATAAACTCTGAGAAGTGGGTGGGAGTTTAGGCATTTGTACACATAATGTGGCTCCCTTGTGTTTTATATCTTCACCTATTTTAAAACTACTTTTTGTTTATGAATATACAGCAATTCATGCTCATTGAGATAAGGCCTTATCAGTTGTCACCTGCCTAAAGGGTGGGTATGGGGTTCTGCAAGTACCTTCCCTAACATACAGACAAGCATCTTTTGAGATTTAAATGCCATCTTGGAACGATAATGTGCTCTTTTTTCTTTTATGTGGAGAGAGCTGTGCCAATTTAATAAGAATAAGACCTCTCCAAATGCATTAAGACCAAAATCTAGTATTATTAACAGATAGGTAAATGATGTATCTGTTGGAGATTTCAGTTGTATCCCCACCCATGGTCAAGTTATGAACAAGGACATTTTGTGTCCAGAACTTGAATCAGTTCTGGTCTGACTGGTGGGCTCTGTTTCCACCAATTGATTGCTTTAACCAACTCCATGGGTAGATTCCCACCTGGATAGACCTCAAATTATGTGCTCTCTTTTCTGAGGAGAGATGCTTTTCTCCTTTCAAATTTGAGGTCAGTCAGTCTGTTACACAGTCTGACTAGACCTCATGACTGTTTCCTCCTTAAACATCTCCAAGTCTGAGGTTTTCTGGCAAATACTTAAACAAGGATGCAGTGGGTTTTATACATGGCTATTCTACTACCAACCACTTTATCAATGTGTTGAGATACCTATTAAAAGTAATATAATATACTTAGTAATTCAAACTAATGCAGGAACAGAAAACCAAATACCATATGCTCTCACTTATAAGTGGGATCTAAATGATTAGAACACATGGACACAAAGAGGAAATACACACTGTGGCTTGCTTGAGGGTGGAGGATGGGAGGAGTGAGAGGATAAGAAAAAATAACTACTGGGTACCAGGCTTAGTACCTGGGTGACAAAATAATCTGTACAACAAACCCCTGTGACACATGCTTACCCATATAACAAACCTGCATATGCACCCTTGAACCTAAAATAAAAGTTATTTTAAAAAGAGTAATATAATTGTTTGTAAATGTTGTTGAATTTTTTTCAGTCTTCAAACTATGGACAGGAATAATGGAGGTTAATCTGCATGAGCTAAAAGTCCATTACCAAGGTATGCAGTATAGCAGGACTGCAAGGGGCAGAGACGACAGATTATATCACAATACTAAATAGCATAAAATTATAACCATCTTGGTACGATTTGGATACGTTTCTTCTGATATAGAGAAAACACAGAAAAATGCTTATGATACAGGTTTGTTTTAATGAATTAGAATGGCATTATATACGCTATTAAATTATTTTCATTCATTTGATATGTGTCCTGGTAGCTCCACAGATCAGACAAAGAGTTTATAATTTACAATGATATTCTTCAATCTATTCAGTTTGGCAAGCGGTTATGTTTAAAACCTGAAGTTCACTAAGATGGAGTTTACATTTATGGCATTAGCTTTAATTGAGGATCTGTGAAAAAAGGCCATATTCTAGAGGACTGTTGACCATTTTATCTATCACCTTTCAGGGTTTTATTCTTCACTTGGACATTATGAAACTTTTTTTAGAAATTTAGAAATAGCTTTGTTTACTCTAAGAAATTGGGAGTATTTTCTTATAAAACATGAAAACTATGTGCAATGTGTCTGGACTTATTTTCCTTTAGTGGTCAGAGATCCTAGAACAAAATTTTAGCCCTTATTTTGAATCTGGGTGGATTCTTATGATACATACATTTATATACGTATATGTGCTTGTTTTACTTTCCTATTTAATTTGCATTTTGCTTTTCTCAATTTTATATATATATAAAACACAAATATAATATGTAGTTTACATAATAAAATAATAATTAGTAACTATTTTGTATTTTCTTTTCCTGATATATAAATATAATTTTATATATAAAATATTAATGTGCATATATACATATATATACACACACACACATTTTACTGTTTTACTGCATGTAATTCATGGAACCATGTAAAATTTATTGATTAAGGTGAGGCATAAATAAAATAACCTAGTGCTAATTTATTTGGTATTTACTATATAACTCTATATGCATAGCTGAGTTCCAGGGGAAAAATGACTGCAACAGATAATTCCTGATTCCAATACCTTAAAATCCTAGTGGGGGAAAATGGATATAAACCAGTTCAGTAACTAAGCCATAGATAAGCAACTCTGGCAATACAGCAATTAATGTGTAGGCAATAAATTATACAGATGATTACAAGAGGGTCAGACACATTAAATCTAAGATTTTCTGGAAAATGAAACCCTCCATGGTGGAAGGATAGAAATCAATTGGTTAGATAGGGAAAAAAGAAAAATGCATTTAAGTAGAGAAAACAGAACAGAACAGGATTAGGGATAAACCTGAACCAGGCGTGTTTGGGGGACAATATGGAGACAGGTACCTCTCAATTGTAGAACAGTGGGAGAAAAGTCACACAAATAGATTGAGGTCACGTTGCAGAGCTCCCAAGGAATAACTGAAGGCATGAGACAGAAGAATGTCATAACAAAATAGTCACTATTGTTACCATTACTGATCTAATTGACCTTTTTCTTTCTTTCACACATATAATAAGTAGGAGTTGGAAGAGATTGGAAGGCATAGATTGGTTTTGCTTATAGTGTTGGTCTAGGTGATTGTGAAATTTCAAGATGTAATGAACGGCTTCAATAGAAAATTGATTTTTTTCAGAGCATTTCAATCCACACACACAAAAAAAAGAACAAAAGAAAAGAAGGAAAAAAAGGGAGAAAAGAAAATTTTTTAAAAAAGGAAAGACAAGAATCTGGCTCTGTACAGGCTAGACAAGATCATGGTGAATTTGAATCTCCTTTCCTGTGAATAGCAATAACTGATAAACATGTTATACTCTCTTAACTTTGTTTTTTTTTTTTTGAGACAGAGTTTTGCTCTTGTTGCCCAGGCTGGAGTGCAGTGGTCCTATCTAGGCTCACTGCAATCTCCACCTCCTAGGGTCAAGCGATTCTCATTCCTCAATTCCCTGAGTAGCTGGGATTATGGGTGTGTGCCACCACACCTAGCTAATTTTTGTATTTTTAGTAGAGATGGGGTTTCACCATGCTGGCCAAACTGGTCTTGAACTCCTGACCTCAGGTGACCCACCCGTCTTGCCCTTCCAAATTGCTGGGATTACAGGCGTGAGCCGCAGAGCCGGGCCTGTACTTTCTTAACTTTTAATCTTGTTTATATAATTGTCAGATTTATTGTATGTGGTTATTATTTTTTAATGCTGCAAATAACTTTTCCATGCAGATGAGTAATTAAAATATTTAATTTTAAAGGAATATACTAGAATAATGTAATGATGTGTAATTCTCAGTCATTTATAAACCATTGTCACGGTTTCTGCTATATGCATGCAATCCACTGTTATTTACTAAATATCAATTTTTAAAATCAACCTTTTTTAACTCAAATTTATTAAAAACTATTATACTACTGTTGAGGAAAACAGTATAATTGTTAAAAGTAGAATACAATTATTAAAATATATATTAAACATGATTTTCAAATTAAAATGAGAATAACTATGAAATATAAGTAATATTAGTTCTCAAAAATTTTGCCAACTTTCATCCTGAAAATACTGATTGGTGAGGTGAATGGAGCTGTTTATGCTCAGTTAAAGAAATAAAGAAATATTTAGGTTGGTTTGGTTGAGATGAAGGCAAGTTTTTAAGGTGAAAAAATTGATTCTGTGTTTTAGCTTTAATGGTAATTCCAGCTCAATGGCACAGATAGTTGGAAAGAACTGAAACTATTTAACTGTCTTATTAGTTAAGATTTAATATTGAGAATTAATTTTCAAAGAAAATGATGCAAATGACCTTTCAAAACAAATTTTGTTTGATTAAATCATCTGATACAACTCTTCTGTCTATTTAGTTTCTGAATAGATCAAGTTTTGGAAAATAAATGACGGTAATGGCAAATTTTTCCTTCTTCGTAAATTGCTATTATCTGGTTTGGAAAATATTACTACAGACCATTTACACCATCTTTCAAGTGCCTCTGTATAACATTCATAATATATTTAGTGAATTATTCAGATGAGTTCCTTAACAGGCTGTTTAGACACCAAATATCCAAACCCACTCAATAAAGTGATGCACTTTATAACTCCAGTTTCTCTTATTCCATTTACACATTCTTGCACACAGAATGCTGACATAAGCTTCTCTTGTAAGAATAACTAAATTGTTCAAATGGCAAATATATCTGCAGTATATGTACATTAGCAGAGCTGGTGGCAGTCAGAGAAAACATCTTGAATTGACAGTTTTCTCCAGAAAGACTTAATGTTCATCTTAAAATTCAAACAGATGAATGAGAATGCCCCTACATAAAAGCTAATGAGCCCAAGTATGAAATAGTAGTTTATATTGACTGTTCTCTTCATAAAGCTGAGAAACAAGTTGGGACTCAGTGACCCATCCTTAAATTGACTTGATGGTTTTAGTAGTTTCACTGAGTGTACCCTCTGGGGCCTGTATGATTTTGTACCCTTGCTCTATTAGCAGGATCCTATCTTATTAGCTGTGAAAACTTGGGCAAGTTTCCATTTCTGTGCCTAAGTTATCTCATTTGTAAAAATTGGTGATAATATTATCTAACCTGAAGACTTGTTAGAAGGATTAAATATATAGATAAATATTAAGCTTTCAGAAAAGTATTCGACATATAGTCTTGTATAAAATATTTGACACACAGTCTTTTATTTATTCTTTATTTTTTATTTTTTATTTTTATTTTTTATTATACTTTAAGTTCTAGGGTACATGTGCATAACTTGCAGGTTTGTTACATATGTATACTTATGCCATGTTGGTGTGCTGCAGCCATCAACTTATCAGCACCCATCAATTCATCATTTATATCATGTATAACTCCCCAAGGCAATCCCTCCCTCCTCCCCCCTCCCCATGATAGGCCCCAGTGTGTGATGTTCCCCTTCCCGAGTCCAAGTGATCTCATTGTTCAGTTCCCACCTATGAGTGAGAACATGCGGTGTTTGGTTTTCTCTTCTTGTGATAGTTTGCTAAGAATGATGGTTTCCAGCTGCATCCATGTCCCTACAAAGGA
>NW_016806133.1:441549-459021 GCF_001698545.2 Rhinopithecus bieti
GACTGCTGTGTTAGCAGTGAGGGAGGCTCCGGGGACGAGGGACCCTCCTGGCCAGGTGTGGGATATATTCTCCTGGTGTGCCTGTTTGCTTAAAGCGCAGTATTGGGGTGGGAGTTACCCAATTTTACAGGTGTTGTGTGTCTCAGTTCCCCTGGCTAGGAAAACGGATTCCCTTCCCCCTTGCGCTTCCAGGTGAGGCGATGCCTCGCCCTGCTTCAGCTCTCGCTGGTCAGGCTGCAGCAGCTGACCAGCACCGATTGTCCGGCACTCCCTAGTGAGATGACCCCAGTACCTCAGTTGAAAATGCAGAAATCACCGGTCTTCTGTGTCGCTCGCACTGGGAGTTGGAGACTGACACACAGTCTTTTATAAATGTTTATAGTTGTTGTTTTAATTATTGCTTTCATTTATTCTTAAAACATCATTTGCTTTGGACTGAATTATGTCCCTTGCCCTCCCCCAAATTCTTATGTTGAAGCCCTAACTCCCAATGTGATTGTATTCCAAGATAGGGCCTTTAGTAAGGTAAGGAAGGTTAAATGAGGTCATTAGGGTGGAATCCTAATTCCATCAGATTAGTGTCCTTATAAGAAGAGGAGGAGACATCAGAGATGCTTCTCTCTGCACATGCACAGAGGAAAGGCCATGTGAGGACACAGTGAGAATACAGCTGTCTACAAGCCAGGAAGACAGTCCCTTATAGAAACCAATTTGCTTCCACCTTGATCATGGACTTCTATACTCCAGATCTGTGATAAAATAAAACTCTGTTGTTTAAGTCACCCAATTTGTGGTATTTTGTTAAGGCAGTCTCGCAGGCTAACACACTGTTTTGAAGATTGATGCTTCCTTGTGTATACAACAGTAAGTAGATGTTTTTTTCACAAGTGACATTTCTGTGTATTAAAACAATATAAAATAAAACACATGTTGATTAAACATACTACTAAGATTCAATACATAGGGTCTATATAATTTGAAAGCTCTATTTTTTTTCTTTCAAATAGCAATGGAAATATATTATCAAAAGGTTTGGTAGATTTGACTGTGGTGCAATAAATAAGCACTTTATACTTAAATTCACAGGTAGAATTGACCGTGATACAATAATTTAAGCACTTTATTTAAGCACTTTAGGTAGACTTTACAGAATTTTAGGAACACCTGATAGATTATTTTAAACATATTCTATTGCTCCAATTATCTTTATCTATAATACTTAATCTATCCAATTAAGTATTATATTTCTTTCTAATGGTTTTATATATTATACATTTTGAGTTATAGAGTTAAAGATTACTATGGCAACCATTTTATTTTATCCTTGACGCATATATTAGGCCCACAAAGTATACCTAACTCAAGAGGACACAAGGACAGCAGGTTTAGAACTTGAGACCAACTCCTTCATTTCCACTTTTTATCCTTTTCTTTTTCTTAAAAAATTGGTGCAATAGCCGGGTGTGGTGGCTCACACCTGTAATCCCAGCACTTTGGGAGGCTGAGGTGTGCGGATCATGAGGTCAGGAGATTGAGACCATCCTGGCTAACACGGTGAAACCCAGTCTTTACTAAAAATACAAAAAAATAGCCATGCATGGTGGTAGGCATCTGTAGTCCCTGCTACTTGGGAGGCTGAGGCAGGAAAATGGTGTGAACCTGAGAGGTGGAGCTTGCAGTGAGCCGAGATTACACCACTGCACTCCAGCCTGGGTGACAGAGCAAGACTCTGTCTCAAATAAAATAAAACAAAATAAAATAAAATAATAAATTGATACAATAATAAGAAAAAAGCATTTAATGTATTTTGGTCATTGATAAAGAGATTATTCTTTGAGAACCTAGTATATGTCATGTACTGAGTCAGGAACTAAAAATATAAAGATAAATTAGCAATATTTATCTCTTTTGGACCATTTTCACAGTTTAACCTGGTCATATTTTAATAATGTTATTAGGATACTTTAAATTATATCTAGGGTTAATTATTTTGTGTTGGAGTTTGCATATTTTTACTCTTGTTTCACCCACTCTGTGACATTTTCATGAGTAACCTGTTGGTGAAAAGAGATCACACTTGCATGCACCTGATAGAAGTTATTGATTTACTGGACCAAGGGTCCAGAAAATTAACAAGGGTGAGTTGGAGAAATGCAATTGATGAGCATTTCTTGGCTCAACTTTTCAGAAACGTTAGCTCACTAGTGTGTGCATCTTCTGGTGAGCCACTCCACGTATGTAGGATCTTGTTAGAATTGGGAAAATATATAAGTTCTTCTTAATTGGTACTTAGGTCTCACCCAGTGGTGTGGTGAAGCCAGTTCATACTAGCTTGTGAGAAAAAAATTGTTATAATTTTAGGAAGTATCTGAGCCAGCAAACACAGCCATATTAAAAAGATGAATTATGTAAAATTACAAAAATAAGTTATATTAAAATGTTATTTTAATCACAAAGAGTTGAGAATATTAATACACAGTTATTTTTACTATATATTCCCAATACAGTGGAATTACAGTATATTTTGACAAAATACTTCTATCTTACAATACATTTTGAATAAATTCACCAAACTCTTGGAACCACAGAGCTACCTCATCTAATGTATGGAAAATATCTACCATAAAACTGAATGAGCAAAGCTGCCCTCACTGTCAAACCAACCATCAAAATCAGACTTGTTATTAGATGAAATCTGATTCTGTTTTCAGCAAAGAGGAGTATAGTATATGCATTTGAAAACAAATTTTTAAATCCTGAGAAGTAATTACTGGGTACAACTAATAATAATATATTACAAGCAGAGAGGTAAAACACTACATTTATATCAGACAAAATAGATTTCAAGACAAAAACTATGAGAAAAGAAAGCTTTATAATGATAAAAGGTCAATTCAACAAAAGGATATAAGGATATAATAATTTAAAATATATATGCACCCAACACTGGAGCACCCAGATATATAAAGAATATTTTATTGGAGTTAAAGAGAGATATAGGCCTGAATACAATAACAGCTGGATACTTCAAAACCCCATTTGCACAGAAAATTAGACAAAAGCCTCAAACTTAATCTGCACTATACACCAAATGGATCATTTCCTCCAAGAACTGTGGAATACATATTCTTTTCTTCAGCGCATGGATCATTCTCAATGATAGACTGTATGTTAGTCACAATAAGAGTCTCAGAACATTCAAAGAAATTGAAATAATATAATGCCTCCTCTCTGGCCACAGTGGAATAAAACTAGAAATGAATAACAAGAGGAATTTTGGAAACTATACAATAAAATGAAAGTTAAACAATATGCTCTTGAATGACCAGAGGGTCAATGAAGAAATTCAGAAGCAAATTGGAAAATTTATTGAAACAAATGATAACAGAAACACAACATACCAAAACCTAAAGGATATATCAAAAACAGTACTAACACGAAAGTTTATAGCTAAATGTGCCTACATCAAACAAAAGAAAAAAAACTTTAAATAAATAATCTAACAAAGTATTTTAAGGAGCTAGAAAAGCAAGAGCAAACCAAATCCCAAATTAGTAGAAGAAAATAAATAATAAATATCAAAACAGAAAGAAATGAAATTGAGATAAAAAATATAAAAGATCAACGAAGCAAAAAGTTGCTTTATTGAAAAGTTAAACAGAATTGGCAAACCTTTAGCCCAACTAAGAAAAAAGAGAGATGATCAAAATAAATAGTACCAGAAATGAAAAAAAAAAGAGACATTACAACTAATACTGCAGAAATTTATATGATCATTGGTGGCTACTATGAACAACTGTGTGCCAATAAATTTGAAAATCTAGAAGAAATGGACAAATTCCAAGATACATACAATCTACCAAAATTGAACCAGGAAGAAATGTAAAACCTGAGCAGACCAATAACAAGTAATGAGTTCAAAGCCATAATAAAAAATCTCCCAATAAAGAAAAGGCTGGGACCTGATGGCTTCACAGTTGAATCCCACCAAACTTTTAAGAATCACACTACACAAACTCTCCCAAAAAAATGGAGAAGGGAACACTGCCAAACTCATTCTACAAGTTCAGTATTACCCTGATACCAAAACAAGACAAAGATTTATCAAATAAAGAAAATAAGAAAATTCATCAGGCCAATGTCTCTGATGAATATTGATGCAAAAACTCTCAACAAAATACTAGCAAACCAAATTCAACAATACATTGGAAAGTTTATTAATCATGATGAAGTGGGATTTATCCCTGAGATGGAAGGAAGGTTAATCATATGTTAATCAATCAATGTGATATTATATCAACAGAATGAAGGATGAAGATTGTATGATCTTTTCAACTGATGCTGAGAAAGCATTCAATAAAATGCAACGTTTCTTCATGACAAAAACCCTCAAAACGCTGGATATAAATTAGCTTGGCATGGTGGCACATGCTTGTAAACCCAGCTACCTGGGAGACTAACATGGAAGAATCACTGGAACCTAGGAGGCAGAGGCTATAGTAAGCCAAAATCATGCCACTGCAGTTCAGCCTGGGCAACAGAGCAAGAATCCATCTCAAAACAAATAAGAAAACAAATAAACAAAAACAACAACAAACAATACTGGATATAGAAGGAACTTACCTCAACATAATGAAAGCTACATTTAATAGACCGACTGGGAAAAAACTGAAAGCCTTTCCTTGAGTATCTAGAACACGAGGATGCCCACTGTCACCACTGTTATTCAACATCGTACTGGAAGTCCTCGCTAGAGCAGTCAGACAAGAGAATGATATAAAGGGAATCCAAATTGGAAATGAATAAGTAAATTTTCTTGTTTGTAGATGATACGATCTTACATTTTGATAACCCTAAAGATTCCACAAGAAAACTATTAGAACTAATGAGCAAAATCATTAAAGTTGTAGAATACAAAATCAACATACAAAAATTAGTGACACTTCTACATTCCACAGTGAACAATGTCTCTACAATACAAACTATAAAAAAGTAATCCCCTTTACAATAGCCAACATACAATTAAATATCTAGGAATTAACAACGAAATAAGTGAAAGATCTCTACAATATAAACTGTGAAATAAATTGAAGAGGACACCAAAACAAAACAAAACAAAAAAAAATTCCCTGTTCATGGATTGGAAGAATCAATGTAGTTGAAGAATCCATACTACCCAAAGCAATTTACAAATTCAATATAGTTTCTATTAAAATATCAACGGCATTCCTCACAGGAGTGGAAAAAAATCACAAAGCTTATGTGGTACCACAAAAAATTTAGAAATCTGATCATAAAATGGGCAAAATATTTGAATAGACATTTCTCAAAAGAAGACATATATATTATCTGTTTTCATGCTGCTGGAGACGAAAGTTTCAAGACATACCCAAGATATACCCATAGCAGTTTTCATGCTGCTGGACATTAGAGTTTCAAGACATACCCAAAACTGGGAACAAACAAATGGTTCAGTTGGACTTACAGTTCCACATGGCTGGGAAGGCCTCAGAATCATAGTGGGAGGTGAAAGGCTCTCCTTACATGATGGCAGCAAGAGAGAAGAGGAAGACGCAAAAGTGGAAACCCCTAATAAACCCATCAGATCTCATGAGATTTACTCACTATCATGAGAACAGCACAGGAAAGACCAGCCCCAATGATTCAATTACCTCCCCCTGGATCCCTCCCGCAACATATGAGAATTCTGGGAGATACAATTCAAGTTGAGATTTTGGTGGAGACAGAGCAAAACCATATCATTCTACCCCAGGCCCCTCCAAATCTCATGTCCTCACATTTCTAAACCAATGATGCCTTCCCAACAGTCCTCCAAAGTCTTAACTCATTTCAGCATTAACCACAAAGTCCACAGTCCAAAATCTCATCTGAGACAAGGCAAGTCCCTTCTGCATATAAGCCTGTAAAATCAAAAGCAAGCTAGTTACTTCCTAGACACAATGAGAGTACAGGTATTCCAAACTACAGCCATTCCAAATAGGAGAAATTGGCCAAAACAAGGGGTTACAGGGCCCACACAAGTCTAAAATCCAGTGGGCAGTCAAATTTTAAAGCTCCAAAATGATCTCCTTTGACTCCAGATCTCACATCCAGGTCACACTGATACAAGAGGTGGGTTCCTGTGGTCTTGGGCAGCTCATCCCCTGTGGCTTTGCAGGGTACATCTTCTCTCCCAGCTGTTTTCACATGCTGGCATTGAGTGTCTGTGATCTTTCCAAGCGAATGGTGCAAACTGTTGATGCATCTACCATTCTGGGGTCTGGGGGTAGGTGGCCATCTTCACAGCTCTACTAGGCAGTGGCAGAGTAGGGAATCTGTGTGGGGGCTCCAACCCCACATTTCCCTTCCACACTTCCATAGCAGAGGTTCTCCATGAGTGCCCTGCCCCTGAAGCAAACTTCTGCCTAAGCATCTAGGCGTTTCCATACATCTTCTGAAATCTAGGTAGAGATTCCTAAACCTCAATTTTTGACTTCTGTGCACCTGCAGGCTCAACACCATGTGGAAGCTGTGAATGCTTGGGGTTTCTGCCCTCTGAAGTCACAGCCTGAGCTGTATATTGGCTTCCTTCAGACATGGTTAAAGCAGTTGGGACTCAGGGCACCAAGTCTCTAGGCTGCACACAGCACAGGGATCCTGGGCTTGGCTCACAAAAACCACTGTTTCCTCCTGGGTCTCCAGGCCTGTGATGGAAGGGGCTGCCATGAAGGTCTCTGACATAGCCTGGAGACATTTTCTCCATTGTCTTGGGAATTAACATTAGGTTCCTTGCTGCTTATGCAAATTTCTGCAGCCAGCTTGAATTTCTCCTTCAAAAAATGGGGTTTTCTTTTCTACGTCATCAGACCGAAATTTTCTGAACTTTTATGGTCTGTTTCCCTTTTAAAACAGAATGCTTTTAACAGTACCCAAGTGACCTCTTAAATGGTTTGCTCTTAGAAATTTCTTCTGCCGGATACCCTAAATCATCACTCTCAAGTTCAAAGTTCCACAAATTTCTAGGGCGGGGCAAAATGCTGCCAGTCTCTTTGCTAAATGTTATAAAAGTCACCTTTGCTCCAGCTCCCAAGAAGTTGCTCATCTCCATCTCAGACCATCTCAGCCTGGACCTTATTGTTCATATCACTATTAGCATTTTCATCAAAGTCACTCAACAAGTTTCTAGGAAGTTCCAAACTTTCCCACATTTTCCTGTCTTCTTCTGAGCCCTCCCAACTGTTTCAACCTCTGCCTGTTATCCAGTTCCAAAGTCGCTTCCACATTTTCGGGTATCTTTTCAGCAGTGCCCCACTCTACTGGTACCAATTTACTGCGTTAGTCCATTTTCATGCTACTGACAAAGATGTACCCGAGACTGGGAAGAAAAAGAGGTTTAATTTACAGTTCCATATGGCTGGGGAGGCCTCAGAATCATGGCAAGAGGCAAAAGGCTCTTCTTAAATGGTGGCAGCAAAAGAAAATGAGGAAGAAGCAAAAGTAGAAACCCCTGATAAACCCATCAGATCTCATGAGACTTATTCACCATCACGAGAATAGCATGGGAAAGGCGGCCCCCACGATTCAATTACCTCCCCCTGGGACCCTCCCACAACATGTGGGAATTCTGGGGAGATACAATTCAAGTTGAGATTTTGGTGGGGACATGACCAAACCATATCAACATGCAAATGGCAAACAGGCATGTGAAAAAGTGCCCAACAATACTGATTATCAGAGAAATGTGCATCAAAACTACAATGAGATCTCTTGTCACTCCAGTTAAAATGGCTTGCATCCATAAGACAGGCAATAACAAATGCTGGCGAGGATGTGGAGAAAAAGGAACCCTTGTATGCTGTTTGTGGAAATGTAAATTAGTACAACCACTATGGAGAACAGTTTGGAGGTTCCTCAAAAACTAAAAACTGAGCTACCATATGATCCAGCAATCCCACTGCTGGGCATATGCCCAAAAGAAAGGAAATCAGTAAATCCAAGAGATATCTGCTCTCTTATATTTGTTGCAGGACTGTTTATAATAGCTAAGACTCGGAAACAATGTAAGCATTCATCAGTAGATGAATGGATTAAAAAATGTGGTACATACACACATGGAGTACTATTCATCTATAAAAAAGAATGAGATCCAGTCATTTGCCATAACATGGATGGAACTGGAAACTGGAAATTATTGTGCTAAGTGCAACAAGCCAGATACAGAGACACAAAAATTGCATGTTCTCAGCTATTTGTGGGATCTAAAAATCAAAATAATTGAACTCATGGACAGAAGGATGGTTACCAAGGGCTGGGGAGGGTTGCAGGGGGCTGGGCAGGGAAGCTGGGGATTATTAAGGGGGTACAAAAATGTAGTTAGAAAAAATCAATAAGATTCACTGTTAGACAGTACAACAGGGTGACTATAGCCAATAATAGCTTAATCGTACATTTTTAAAAAACTTAAAGAATGTAATTGGATTGTTTGTAACTCAAAGGATAGATGCTTGAGGGGATGGATACCCCATTCTCCATGATGTGTTTATTCCACATTGCTCGCCTGTATCAAATAATCTCATATATCCCATAAATATACACACTTACTATGTACCCACAAAAATAAAAAATAAAAAAATAAAATTATAACACTTTAAAATATATATTATAAGCAGTCTAATCAAAGTGGAAATGTAAATGGTATGTAATTAATTTGCATACTATATAATTAATTCAAAATAAATCAATATGATTTTTCTTATACATATATTATACAATATTTTGTGAAAATTATGTTATTTGTAAAATAAGGCATATGATAAAAGGCATTGTATTAGTTTTTTGTATTACAAACTAGAAGGCTTTTAAAAGAGAAATGTATTGTCTCACAGTTCTGTAGGCTGAAAGTCCGAAATCAAGATGCCAGCAGGACTGATTCCTTCTGAGTGCTGTGAGGGAGAATCTGCTCCAGGGCTTGCCCCTAGCTTGCGGTAGCTCCAGGCATTACATAGCTGGTAGATGGACTTTTTCCTGTGCTTTCACATCATCTTTCCTCTGTATGTGTTTGTATATGTGTCAACATTTTACCTTTTTTATAAGGACACAGGTCATACTGGATTAGGACCCAACCAAGTGACCTCATCTTAACTTGATCATCTACATTGGCCTTATTTCCAAAACAAGTTCAATTCATGGGTACTGGGGGTAAGGATTTCAGAATATTTTTCAGGGACACAATCCAACCCACAATAGGCATGCTGTTACTTTAATACATGTGTATATATAGCAAATTCAATTGTTTGGGTTTGGAAATAATACAATAAAAATTAAGGATTTAAAACAAAAAAGAACCATATTAACTTTGTTAAATACTAGAATCTAACTTTCTTTGTTTTCTATAAAAGGAAACAATATATAATACTGAAAATTAAGACTCTGATAGTTGGCATATGTTAATTTTTTCTTAATAATAAGAAACAGGTAAGTATATTGTAAGATAATTTAAAATAAAAGCAGTAGATGTTTCATGATTTCATTTGAGATTATTGGTTTTAGTTATCATATTGAATTCTAAATAAAAACTGTGATAGTAATTATATGAAAATTTTACCTGTGAATTGTATTCAGTGTGTCAGGAAAGCCACGGTAGTCTTTCAAAACATTTGCTATATTTGGAGAACCGATATCATAAGCCTTTGCTACTATATCTGCTTTTAAGTGGCTTTTTAAAAAAATAGTTAATGACAAATTCTGGAGATGAGTAGTTAGAATATACAAAGTAAATTATCAAAGAAAACATTTTTAGGGTTCAATATCTATTTCCAATGCTCTGTTTTATTTTTATGAGATTTTGCCTCAGACTTTACACCTTCTTTGAAAATAGCCTGAAATAAAAGAGAAAAAGTTGTCAAACAAAAATTGTCATCACCCACTCTATTTCACAACATTTGAACTCACAAGATTCCAACTCACGACATAGTGTTCTATTATAGTATTATGTGTCCACCTTAATAAAAACATATAAAAATAAGAAAAAAGAAACCCTGTGCATCTATTACATTTTGATTAATTAACAACTAAAAAAGAGATATATAAAATACATATTTTCAACTATCTGTTTATTTGGATGGGTGAGGGCTATATCTTTTCTGTAAAAGTGAAAAACAGGTATTGTGAATGCAGGAATGCTCCCAGTTAGGTAAGTTTTTATAAAGACAAATTATGAAAGTTGAGAATCTGGAAATTGATTTCCTTAAAAACATCTGAATCTATAAGAAAGTTGCACTGGTCTTAGTTTAAGCACCACTGATGTATTGGCCCCATTGCTGGACTCTGTGGTTCTTGCCATTTGTTTCCAAGCCTGAAGTCCCTGTTGAATCAGCTTCTGTGCTGAGCCATGACTTTCCTGGTCTGTGGGTCAGCTTAGTTCTCTAGGGTTTTTCACGAAGCACTCCAAGTACAGGATAAGAAATGCCAACGGCCCCAGCACAGACTCACTTACTTCTGATTCTTGTTGCTTCTTCCACAAGCCACCCTCACACCACATTGGATGTGATCTTGAGCCCAGATTAGGCCTTCTAATGGCCTTCACATTCCTTACTTTTATTATGCCAGGAGAATAGGACTCCTGCTCTGTCTTTCAGCTTATCCCTATACATATCCAGAGGTTTAAAAAACAGTTAAAGGAGAGCCTGAAATGTGGAGTGAAGTGGTAAGAAGAACACTTGAGGTCTGATCATTTCTATCATTCCTCTTCCACAATTTCTGGGATGGAAAAAGTGGACTTAGTGTTTTCCCGTTCCTCTGCTTACCTCCTCCATTCTTCTAGCTTTGAGCAGTAAGGCTCACAGGCTAGCTTTCATAGAACTCGACAGAACCTGGGGCATTGGAACTCCTTAAGAAATATTTGTTGAATGATTGCTTGAATCCATGAAAAGATAATCTAATCTATACATTAACATAACCTGTAGAATCTTATTCCTCATGATATATTATAGACATGCTATCATAATGGTTTTAAGTACTATTGATTTAATTAAATAACCATAAATTTTTTAGACAAAATGATGAAGGACATTTATATAATAACAGGTCAAAAGTAATCCCCATCCTACTGACTGATGAAAAGGATGTGTATGAAAATGCAAGAGGCAAGCATGTTAATATATTCTTTAAAGTTCCCATTATAATTTATGTGTTAAAAATTATTTATAGCACTTTGAATTTTCAGAAGTCATTGTTAATTAATTGATTTAATTTCTGTAATTTGAAGCAGTTATTCCATGTTTACTTTTGGCATCTCTGACTAGACATGGCAAAACTAGAAATCTTGATTCCTCTATTCTTAACCACTGCTTCCCAGATATATTACCCAGCTAAGCTCATGGTGCTGCCATTCACTGAGTTTCCTGTCCCAATACAAGAAAACAATCTTTGATTCCCCTCTTCTTCATCACTCACACCCAACCGATGATTTAAGCCTGTCGTTTCTATGTCAAAATGTACCTTGGATCTCAGTATATCTTTAATCACCTCTTCTCTGCTACCAGCCTAAATCTGTCACCATCAACTCTTAGCAGTATTTTTTCCTAATTAGACTCTAAAACAGACACTTCATACCAGGTTCCTCTTTATCCCATTACCCTACATCCTTTATAGTGCTGCTTTTTATTCTCTTAGAGTATGTCACATTATGTGTTTTTCTTCTCTACTTGTTGTATTATTTTTGTCCCATTAGAATGCTAGATCCATGAGAGCAGAGGCCTTTCTTGTGCTTTTCAGGGCTGTACTCTTGTTAACAAAAACAGGGCTGACACATAGTAGGAAATCAAGATGTACAAGTGGGAGCTGAAAAAATTGAACTCATGGAGATAGAGAGTAGAATGATGGTTACCAGAGGCTAGGAAGGGTAAGTGGGATTAAGAGGGGATAATGAGTGGAAAAATGCAGTTAGATAAAAGGAATAAGATCTAGTGTCCAATGACACAGTAGGGCTACTGTGGTTACAGTAATTTATTGTATATTCAAAATCACTAAAAGACTGGAATTGGAATGTTCCTAACACAAATAAATGATAATTGTTTGAGGTGATGGACACCTCAATTACCCTGATTTGATCATTACACATTATGAGTTTGTATCAAAATATCACGTGCACCCCATAAATATGTACAAGTATTATGTATCCATAGTACACGTTTTAAAAAGCTGTATTTTGGGGATGAATAAATGACCAAATAAGATAATTATGGCAATAAGAGGAAGCCTTTAAATGTTTTTGTACAAAGAGATAGTATGACCAAAGAATTCAGTTTTGATAGGTTATTCTGATAATGAAAGGATTAGAAATGGGAATTACGTTTGGAGAATATTGTAATTTTGCAGTCAAGAAATGTAGATGGTCTTAGTTAAGGTAATAATGCGGAAATGGAAAGGAGTGGGTAGATACATGGAATGCTTATGAGGCAGAATTCATGTGAGTCAATGAGTGATTAGATGTAGCTGAGTTGTGAGCAGATGGAAGTTAGGAAATGAGTTAGGATTTTTTAGCTAAGGAGACTTGGTTGTTCTAAAATATTTTAAAGAGGATGTTTCTAAATGAGTTTCCTTCACTTCAACACTAGAGAAACTCATTTAGAAACATCCTCTGCGAAATATTTCTAAAGCATTCAGTTAGAGATATTTAGAAGCCAGTTGGAACAAGAGGTTCTGTATGTAAAAGGAGAATGGTTATGACTGGAGATTCAGCTTTATGAGTCATTTACTTAAATATGGATGTGGAAATCAGATCAATCTAGTAGAGTAGAGAGAAAGCAAATACCAAGTCCTAGGGTCCTTTAACTATTTTTTTTTTATCATTATACTTTAAGTTCTAGGGTACATGTGCACAATGTGCAGGTTTGTTACATATATATACATGTGCTACGTTGGTGTGCTGCACCCATTACCTTATCATTTACATTAGGTATATCTCCTAATGCTATCCCTCCCCGCTACCCCTCCCCACAATAGGACCCGGTGTGTGATGTTCCCCTTCCTGTGTCCAAGTGATCTCACAGTTCAATTCCCACCTATGAGTGAGAACATGCGGTATTTGGTTTTCTGTTCTTGCGATAGTTTGCTGAGAATGATGGTTTCCAGCTGCATCCATGTCCCTACAAAGGACACGAACTCATCCTTTTTTATGGCTGCATAGTATTCCATGGTGTATATGTGCCACATTTTCTTAATCCAGTCTGTCACTGATGGACATTTGGGTTGATTCCAAGTCTTTGCTATTGTGAATAGTGCCGCAATAAACATACGTGTGCATGTGTCTTTATAGCAGCATGACGTATAATCCTTTGGGTATATCCCCAGTAATGGGATGGCTGGATCCAATGTATTTCTAATTCTAGATCCTTGAGGAATCGCCACACTGTTTTCCACAATGGTTGAACTAGTTTACAGTCCCATCAACAGTGTAAAAGTGTTCCTATTTCTCCACATCCTCTCCAGCACCTGTTGTTTCCTGATTTTTTAATGATTCCCATTCTAACTGGTGTGAGGGTCCTTTAACATTTAAGGAGTGAGATGAAGGTGATGATTTAGTAAGGGATACTGAGTCAATGTTTTTTCTTCCAACAGCATTTCAAATTCTTGCTTTTGATGTATTCATTATTCCACTCAAATTGGACCTTTGTAAATATGCCTATATTTTCTAACTTACATGCTTCTGTTCATGATGCTCCCAGCATCATGTACATTTCTATTCAGTGAATAGTGTCTTTTTTAATACTCATTGAAAATACTTCCCTTGAAAGTCTTTGAACTTGCTCAAAAGTTTTCTCTTAGACTATGCATTCCTTAAGAGAAAAAGGAAGTATTCTTCAACATTACTCAGTGAATACAGCAAGTTTTCAATGAATAATTAATAATTAAATCTATGGTATATTGCCTTAATATCCCCAATTCTTCACTCCTCCTTGTATCCCTGTCATGTAACTTGTAGTGCCCTCTCTGACACTGTGCTCTTCCATGTGATTTTCTTTAGTCAATGTTAGGAAGAAGCAATGGTATGTGTAGTGCTCAAGAGGTCTTTTCTATTTCTGATTGCTTCTTTCTTCTGTCATCCTCTGAAGAAGGACATGCCTGGGGTTGCCTGCCAATCTTAGGAAAAGGATGATAAATTTTGAGTCATGCCAGGGGACTCAGCGTAGATCAACTGAACCTGCAAAGCATGAGAAAGAAACACTATTGTATGCCATTGAAGTATGATGATTGTTTGCAATGATTTTATGGCGATTATTTTATTTCATTTTTGAATGTAAATAAGTTCATCTAAAAGATATTTGATACATAATCTCCAATACAAAACAGGACTAACTAAACAACATTCTTTAATAAGGAGATTATCATCTCCTCCTTAATACTGCTTTAAAAATCTGTTTTCAGTTCCTTTAAAAAAAAATCTGTTTATTGAGGTATAATTGTTATACAAAAAACTGTACACATTTCATGCATACAATTTGATGAATTTAGACATATGCACATACCTATGAAACCATCACCACAATCAAGATAATAAACATATCCATCACCTCTGAAAGTTGCCATGTGTTCCTTTGTTTTCCTGTTTATTTGTTTGTGTTAAGATTTACTCTCTTAACAAATTTTGAAGTGTAAAATACAATATTGTTAATGATAAATACTATGTTGTACAGGAGATTTCTACAACTTATTCATCTTTAATAAGTGAAATTTTATACGATTGAACAATAACTGCATATTTTCCTCCCTCTTCAGTCCTTCACAACCACCATTTACTCTCAGCTCCTATGAGCTTGGCTATTTTAGATACTTTATATAAGTGAAATTATACAGTATTGTCCTGTGACTGGCTTATTTCACATAATATCATAATGTCTTCTAGGATCATTAATATTTTCTGTCACATATGGTAGGTTTTTTTTTATAAGGCTGAATAATATGCCATTGCGTGTTTTCTTTATCCATTTATCTGTCAATAGACATTCTAAGTTGTTTCTTTATCTTGGTTATTGTTAATAATGCTGGAAAGAACATGAAAGTGCAGATGTCTCTTTGAGATTTTGCTTTCAGTTATTTTGGATATACACCCAGAAGTGGGACTGCTGGATCACATGGGAATTCTATTTATAATTTTTTGAGTGGCCTCTATACTGTTTTCTGAAAATATAGGGGAAACCCTTCTTGACATTGATATTGGCAATGTTTTCTTGGATATGACATCAACACACAGGCAACAGAAGCAAAAATAAACGTGATACAACATTAACCTAAAAAAACTATACAGCAAAGGGAACAATAAACAGAATGAAGAGACAATGTATGGAATGAGAGAAAATATTTCTGTTTTTAAATTTCTTTTAACTTTTATTTTAGGTTTGAAGGTACATGTGAAGGTTTGTTAAGCAGGTAAACATGTGTTATGATGGTTTGTTGTACATATTACTTCGTTACCCACCTATTAAGCCCAGTACCCAATAGTTATATTTTCTGCTCCTCTCCCTCTTCCCACCCTCTTCTCTCAAATAGACCCCAGTGTCTGTTGTTTTCTTTTTTGTGTTCATAAGTTATGATTTAGCACCCACTTATATGTGAGAATATGTGATATTTGGTTTTCTGTTCCTGTATCAGTTAGCCTTCAGCTCCGCCCATGTTCTTACAAAAGACATGCTCTCATTATTTTTTATGACTGAATAATATTCCATAGTGTATATGTACCACATTTTCTTCATTCAATCTTTCATTGATGGACATTCAGGTTGATTCCACATCCTTTGCTATTGTGAATAAACACAGCTTTTAATTATTGCCTTATACAGTTGCCTTTTAAAACATGGGATAAGAAAAGTGTTAAAAACGTAATAAATATGTTTATATTGTCTTTTTTTAAAAAAATATACTTTTAGTTTTGGGATACATGTGCAGAACGTGCAGGTTTGTTACATAGGTATACATGGAGAGAAAATATTTCCAAACAATGTATCTGATGAAAAGTTAATATTCAAAAAATGTAAGGAACTCCAACTCAATAGCAAAAACAAAAAACAAAAAACAAAAAAACCCCACAACCCAACAAATTACTTGATTAAAAATGGGCCAAATACATGAACAAGCAAGTCTCTAAAAGAGACATACAAATGGCCAAAAGGTTCATGGAAGGTGCTTGACATCACTAATCATAAGGGACTGCAAATCAAAACTGCAATGAGATGTCACCTTGCCCCTGCTAGGATGGTCACAGAGATAAATAATGGTGAGAATGTGGAGAAAAGTGAACCTCTGTACACTGTTGGTGGAAATGTAAAATGGCTCAGCCACACTTTACGGAAAATAGTATAGCAATGGTTTTAGCACAATTATTTTTTGACAATACCTTACACAATTTCAAAATGAATTTCTTAAAAGTAAAGAAATAAAATGGAATCTCTGAAATTTAAGGAAAAAAATGAGTTACGCAATGGCAAAGGATAGAATCTCCTATAACACTAGGTAAATAGAATTTCACTAACCAACAGAAACTAACATATTCAAATTAGTGTTGCCTTTCAAAGTCCCCTTATTGTGAGGTTATTCAATTATTTTAATAAAGTAGTTATAGGTTAAGAATTTCTCTTTGCAGATTACTTTTATATATGGTTTATAAATCAGTAAAGAAAATCTAGATTTTTGAGTTCATTTTCACATCCAGTGAATTCAGAAAATAACACCCTTCTGATATAATTGGATGCTAACCAAGGCAGCCTTAATCCTCTTACCTTGACTAGACTTTGCACAGGTTTCTTCCTGACTGTGGGCACCTGACCTCCTTTTGCTTAAAGCATTTATTTTAGAAAACTTGCAATTGTAAAATCTTTCTTTGTCCCTTTGAAATGTATGTAAATCGTCTTCTAGCCTCTTGCCTGTTTTACAACCCAGAAATTAACCTTTCTTAAAGATCTAGAATCTATCCCATTGAGACGTAGTCACTGAGAGGAGCAGCTTCCTCATCTTCCAGTCTCTGTAGGCGGGTAAGAGCTTCATAAGCAAACACTTTGAGGCTAATGACATTACGTAACCTCTCCGCTAATGTCTTCCAGCACTTTGCCACCGGCAACCCCCCATGATTAAAAATCCACTCATCTTTTGTTTCAGTGGAGAATTTAATCTCTCTCCCCTTTTGCAATAGTCTTATGTCTTCCTTGCCTGTCGAACTCTGGTGTAATTATTCTTTGAAAATGTGAAATAATGTGAAGCACTTTTTTCAAAATAGATCAAATCCAGGTGGTATGCCTATTTATTATTATTATTATTATTATTATTATTATTATTATGGTAACTAAATTCAACATAAGCACAGTGGAAGTGATTTCATGTAAATTCGTATATAGCAATCTCTTAAAAGCCAATTTCCTGGTGGGGAAAAGAGGCTCAAGCCTATAATCCCAGCATTGTGGCAGGGGGGGGGGGGGGGGG
>NW_016806133.1:460534-489101 GCF_001698545.2 Rhinopithecus bieti
AAAAAAAAAAAAAAAAAAAAAAAAAAAAAAAAAAAGTCAGTTTCTCCTTACCCTTGTTTCTTCTGAACATTTTATGTTAGCTGATTCTTATACTGAATTGGCACTTTAAGATTTGAAGGCATATACTTTTTTAGGGAATGCACTTTATTTTCTTTCAGTTCATCCTTTTAAATTTCACTAATGTTGAATTAACATTCTTTCTCCATAAGGGCTTAAGATGTCAAAAGATGAGACACAGGGATTTTCTTCTATGTACCTCTAAACTTAAGGGATATTTGGAATTCCCTTTCAGTAGGATGTCACACAGCATTCCAGAGGGGAAGTACTTAGGGTAGCAATCACATCACTTTAATGGAATCACTTTTAAAGATGCTATAATCAATCATCATCAACAACAAAAGTGACAAAAACTAACTTTGTTAACTAGCAGAGATTTTGAGCTCCTCGAGATCTTTCCAACTAATTATATTTTGATAGATCATTTGGAACTAGCTTTAAAATGTTTCCAGGAGTTTCCGGACAGTTGCCTTTTTAGAAGCCAGTTTTATTTTTAATAATATGAGAAAGGGAACAGAGATTTTTCTGGGAGTAAATTAATCAGGGTGAGGAAAGAAAATAGGGGTTAAAGAAAATTTGCTTTATGAGATGGATAGATACTTATGTATGGTGATGTTTACTGTTATTAAAGGCAAAAGAGAAAGGAGCCATTTCATACAAACATACACAGACAACCAATGAAGGAGAATAAAGAGAGGAATTTCTCATAACTAATGGGTCTCGAATATTTTTTCTTTGAACACAAGTATAAGGCCTTCTGCATGGGTCACTAGGCTGAGCCCAATACATTGATATTACTTTTTAAGTCATAAATTAGAACACTTGTCCTGGCAATTATAAATCTATGCATAGAATACAGTAATATAAACTACTTCATATATTCTGAAGCTGCTTTTAAAATATTTTGAGTGTGGTTGTGTAGGCTAAAGTATAGATACTCTATTGGGACTCATAAACAAAGGAGAAATATTGAATGGAATGGAGAAAATTCAAGGATTGGGGAAAAATGTCAATGCTAAACAGTAAAATTATAATGAAACTACCTTGATAAGAAAACAGAAGTGCAAAACACTTTGCTAGCTTTTTCTATGGCAGCTTCAGCAGGTGGCGCTGGTGAGCTTGAAATAGGTAACAACGTGCATGGTAAAAGTTGAGTTTGATGGGTTATGAGGATGTACTGCTCTCCTCTCCAGGGCTCTAGGGATGAAAAAACATGCAGTTCAGTAAAGATCTGAAATATGTCATTCTTTTAGTATATATGTATTAAACAGATGCCTATGTAGCTATCAATTTCTATTAGCAATTACAAACATATTAATGGCTTATTTATAAAGAAAAGTGCCTGATAATAAAAATATTTATTTGAAATCACTCAACATAAGTTTTAAAAAATGTCTAGTCCTGGCCGGATGTGGTGGCTCACGCCTGTAATCCCAGCACTTTGGGAGGTCGAGGTGGGCGGATCACGAGGTCAGGAGTTTGAGACTAGCCTGACCAACTTGGTGAAACCCCGTCTCTACTAAAAATACAAAAATTAGCCAAGCCTGGTGGTGTGCGTCTGTAATCCCAGCTACTCAGAAGGCTGAGGAAGGATAATCACTTGAAACCAGGAGGTGAAGATTATGCCACTGCACTCTAGCGTGGGCAACAGAGCGCACCGTCTCAAAAAAAAAAAAAAAAAAAAGCTAGTCCTCAGTTTTTCCTGAATTTCTCTTAAATTCTATATGAGTACATCTGCCAAGGGCCACATTATTTTGTAGGTGGATAATTAAGATAATTGGCAGTATACTATAGAGCAGTGGCAGTTCTTCTTGAACTTCGACAAGATGCAAGTCACTTAAGGATGTTGTAAAATGTGGGTTTTAATTGAGTACACGTGAGTGAAACCTGAGATTCTGCATTCCTAACAAGCTCCCTGATGATGGCAATGCTGTAAGTTTTCGTATTACGCTGAGAAGCAAGGCTGCGGGGACATTTATATCAGATCTACCTTCCATCCCTGGTAATTTTCCTTAACAAGTATGTGACCTTGGTGAAGTCAGTTTATCTCTAATAACGAAATAGAAAAAATAAAGTAGTATCTCTTCTTTTTATTTATAGCAATAATTTTAGGGTCTTATAAGATGCTGACTTATCTTCCAAAGGAAACATTCAGTTATATTTTGTAAATATTCAGAAAACCAATTGAACATATTGACTTGAACATATTAGAAAATGATTGACACACAAAAATTATTGGCTAAATGTGAAAAGTTTACTTATTTCAGATTTTAGTTTCTGTATTGACTTTTAACCTTAAAGAGATCCTTAAAACATAAGTGAATAGGAATGCAAGGTATGTAAATGAGAGAATTGACAGCAAGCCTAAAAACTGGGTAGAAATAATTCATTGAATGAATGAGAAAAAATGCAAATTACTTAATTTTGTAATTATGATTTTAAAATAACACCCCAGGAAGAAATGAGAAAATAATTGTAAGTCATTTTTAATTGTGTGACTCTAATAATAAATTAATATCCCAATGGGAATGTAGTGATCAGCTAAAAGTGGCTTCCTGACTGCCTATGGGCATCAGTGAGGTGAAGCTATCCCGGGCTAACAAAGACCCTTTTCCTTAAATCACGTCTTCCTTATAATTGATACCTGGTTTCCTGTTTGACCTAAGTAAAAGTTTCCACCACATGCCGTTTGTCCATATGTGTCTCAGCAGTAGAGCACTGACTAACAGCAGTTTTATTGGATTGGGTATTTGTTATCTTTGTAATTAATGCTTGAATGTTGAGCAAGTAAGTAGTTTCAATAAATGGCATCTCAGACATGCAGGTAAATTGAAGCAGGATGCTTAGGCTTCTAGGAAGTGCTGCAATGTTCAGTTGTTTGAGTAATTTATATCTCCTTTCTTAGCGCTTTGGAATCCCACTGCCTAAGGTCTTATTCCAGCTCTAAAGTTTAATAACTGTGGCTTGGACAAGTTACTCAACTTTTCTGAAACTCAGTTTCTTCATCTACAAAATCCAAGTATTATCAGAGCTTAACTTTCTAGGGTTGTTGAGGAAATTTTAAATGAGATATAATACATGGGAACACGGTTTTGGCATTTGGTAACTTATCAACGCATGATAGCTGCTAGTATTGCACTTGCCATTATTATTATCAGCAGTTATTGCTGCATTGCAGAAATGGACTCTAGTTTATTTTCTGAACTTTTTGATTGTTGTTACTTTGGGATCACATTGATACTCGAATTCAACTCTTAATTATGAACTATTAGTGCAGTTTAACTGTTTCAGCCTTGTTTTAAAATCACATTTTTCCTATAGTCATTTTAGCCTTTGACAAAGATTTATTCCTCTTTTAAAATGAAGTCATGTTAACTGATTAATTACCCTAACTCTTTAGGTGATCCTGTAAATAGTTTTAATATTTTGGATAATTGTCATTACTAATAATTTCTGCAGTTTTCTTACAAAAGCAGTAATCATCTCTTGCATTTTTATGTTAACCTTAAAAAAACTATGACATGCTGAAGTTTTCTAAAGATGAATTCTCCTAAAGGTGAATCTAGATATTCAAATTCAACGGCATTTAGTGTGTTTCATACATGCTATATTATTTGGTAACGCTAACTTCCTTATGCCCCAAAGCAATTTTGAGTCATAGGGTATGTAGATAGGCAGCTGCTGTCTGACTTTCACAAATGAAGAATTAGATTTGAAATATTAGTTCAGTTATTTTTCACAGCTATACAACTTAAAAGCAGCAGAGAGAGATTTCAAGCCCAGGCCTCATTGTTCCAAAACCAGTACTGTTTTTAAAGCCACAAAGAGACTTTGACCATAAAGTCTGGGAGTCAGCTTCAGGAGGATGTCGAGTTTAGATCCCTAAGTAGGATTCGAGATTATGTGGTTCCCAAGATGTCCTAAAGGAAATATCTGCCATTCTCACTCAAAGGCTTCATTTGACAGTACTTCCATCAGGAAACACTACCTTTTCCTGCTAAAACTGCCTATGGCTTTGGAATGCAGTAATTACTGTGATTGTCACCACAAGCTCCAACTCAATGCTCAGTGGGATTATTGGCTCAGTGAGAGCCTCACTTGGATCCTGACCTTACCTACTAGATGCATAAGATATTGAAACTGGAATCAACTTAATTCTCCCATTCAGCCAACACGTATTTCCTGAGCTCCTGCTATACAAATTCATGCATACGTTATAAAATCGAGTGAGTAAATAAGTAATTACAAGTTGTGATAATCATAAATATGAAAGGTCAGTGGAGGGAGTGGGTTGTTGATACAGACTATGAATTGGAGGTGGAAAGGAAGCAGGGTGGTCTGAGAAGGGCTCTCAGTCTCCTTGCTTTACCAATTAGAAAACTGAAATCTTGATACCTTAATTGCTGGTGAAGATCACTTAGGTAAATAAAGATGGGCCCACACCAGAACCTATGTCCCTTCACTCTGACACTCAGGATTTTTACTTGAGTTTTTGGAAATTAGTATTTTCAGATAGTCTAGCTGATTTTAAAACTCAGCAACTATTTTCTCAGCTGTATGTAGCACTATAAACATGCATATATTAAAAGAAAAGGAAACCTTTTCCCTGAGGAAAAGGCATTAAAAGTAAGTAAAATACTTAAGAATGCCATAATAAAGTGTATTTTTGTACCATATTCATGTATATATGATATAGCTTTTTCTATCTATTATCTATAATCTATCCATCTATCTACATCTAGTTAGATAGATCAATGATAGATCAATTAATATATATAAACTATGTAGAATTTAACCTATTTAGCCAGAGCCTGTTACTAAAGTTCTGCCTGGCATCAGGGATGTACTCAAATTAGAAATCACAGGTTATATCTAAGACACCTGAATTGTGACCTTCACAGAAAACAGCCCTGGGAAAGAGTGGTCAGTATTAGAGGTTTTCAGAGACTGTGTCTTTTATTGATACCAACAATAATGGCATGTATTAGCCCCCAGTGGGACTGTGAGTGAAATCTTGCCTCTGACACTTGCAGACATTACCAACTGGTGATGCACAGCAGTCCTGTATCAAATGTTACTCAAATAAAATGAGAATTATTAAGAGAGTGAAGCTAATTTCACAACCAAGGTACACAATGTAGCACCTTCATGAAGAATGTAGTCACATTCAGTTATAGGTGGTGAAATGTTGATGTGGGGAGCCCAGAAGGGAAAATTCAACACATTGGGTCACACAGCAGGGCTGGTCTATGAACTAGATTCTCAAATTTGTGCTTGATAAGTATAGAGTTTTGGTCTCACTATTTCAGTCTTCCTTATCATAGACCTCTTATTCATGGGGCTGAAGCAAGCAATGGTGTGCATTCATATGGAAGTCTCTTGTGGCTGATTCTTTGGGTCTTTGAGGACTAAGTGTCCATGGGGAGGTGGCTGCCCTACATTGTGAAGTGTCCTTGAGGCATGTGGCAGAGTTTGCAGCAAGAGGCCCCAGATTTAAGCAGAGCCTCCTTTTCCAATGTTACAGTATGAAGCCAGTCATTACCTAACTTTCAACCCCAATAACTCCTTTTTATTGAATTTTTTCTATAAACATTAAGATTAGACTTTTTGCCACATTGCTCTTATCATGTGCAAATAATTAGCTGTCACATGGTTATTATTCAGGTATATAAAATCACAATTAAGAACTTCTGATTATTCTAAGATAACTAGTGACATCACATTGAGCTGTCAGCATTTTAGCCAAAGCAAGACAAAAGACAGTAAAACTCATTATTTTGCTTAACCTGTGGGGTTTTACCTAAGACTAGCTTTGGCTTATTTGAAATGTTGAATTCAGCGCTTCATTGATAATAGGGACCTCTCTGTCTAGAAATCACTGGGTTAAGTTTTGTGGGTTTGTCTGACTCACTTACTTTTTCTTTTCTTTCCTCTGTTTCCCTTCCCTTCCCTTCGCTTCCCTTCCCTTCCCTTCCCCTTCCCCTTCCCCTTTCCCTTCCCCTTCCCCTTCCCCTTCCCCTTCTAACCCTGGAAAGTGAACATGGATGTATTTCATATATTTTTATTTGCTTAATACATATATTACATATAACCTCACTGTAGAAGTCAGGGTATGGGTAGAAAGCAGAAGTCCCCTCAGATTGGTCAAGTAATTATTTTATTTTTAGTTGACTTATAATAATTGTACATCTTTGTGGGGTACAAAGTGCTATTTTGAGATATATATATATATACACACACAATATGTAATAAATCAGAATAATCAGCATATCAATCACCTCAAACATTTATTTCTTTGTGTTATAAACATTTGCAATCCTCTTTTCTAGCTTTTTGAAAATATACACTAAATTATTAACTATATTTACCCTTCAGTGATACAGAATACTAGAACTTATTCCTCCCGTCTAGTTATAACTTTGTTTCTGCCAACTAGCCTCTCCCAATCCTCCACTGTCCCCCACCCTTACCAGCTTCTAATAACCAAAATTATACTTTATACTTCTTTGAGCTTAATTTTTTAGCCCCCGTATGAGTGAGAACATGCAATATTTGTGTTTCTATGCTTAACCTATTTCACTTAACATAATGTTCTCCAGGTTCATCCATGTTGCCAAGAATGACAGAATTTTATTCGTTCTTATGAGTAGTAATCCATTGTGTAGATATGCCATGTTTCTTTTATCCATTTGTATTAGTCTATTCTCAGATTGCTATAAAGAACTACCGGAGACTGACTCTAAGTAAAAAAAAGTTTTATTAAGTTTCTTCATAAAGTTTTATAAGGTAAAGAAGTTTAATTGGTTCATGGTTCCTCAGGCTGCACAGGAGGCATGATTGGGGAGGCCTCAGGAAACTTATAGTCATGATGGAAGGGGAAGGGGAAGCAGGCACATCCTACATAGCTGGAGCAGGAGGAAGAGAGAATATGCGGAGGTGCTACACACTTTTAAACAAGCAGATCTCCTAAGAACTTGCTATCACAAGAACAGCAGGAGGGACTTCCACCTTCATGATCTAGTCGCCTCTCACCAGGCTCCTCATCCAACACTAGGGATTAAAATTCAACATGAAGTATAGGCAGGGACACATACCCAGACTATATCACCATTTATCTGTTGAGGGACATTTAGATTGATTCTGTGTCAGGACTATTGTGAATACCGCTACAATAAGCATGAGGGTGCAAGTATCTCTTCAACACACTTCTCTCTTTTCCTTTGGATAAATACCAGTAGCGGGATTATTGGATCCTATGGTAGTTCTATTTTTTAGCTTTTTGAGATATCTCTATACTGTTTTCCATAATGGTTGTCTAATTTACATTTTCACCAACAGTGTCTAAAAATTCCCTTTTTTTCTGCATTCTTACTAGTATTTATTATTTTTTGTCTTCTTGATAAAAGCTCTTCTAACTGATATGAGATGGTATCTTATTGTGGCTTTTATTTGCATTTCCCTGATTGGTGATGTTGAACATTTTTAATATACTTATTTATTTGTATGTCTTCTTTTGAGAAATGTCTATTCTGATCCTGTGCCCAATTTTTATTAGGTTATTTGTTTGGTTGGTTGGTTTTTATCTGTTGAATTTCTTTGTATATGTTGGATGTTAGCCCCTTGTCAGATGAATAGTTTGCAAATGATTCTGCAGGTTATTTCTTCACCCTGTTGATTGTTTTCTTTACCATTAAAAAACTTTGCAGTTTCATATGTCACATTTGTCTGTTTTTTTTTTTTTTTTGTTGTTGTTGCCTGTAGTTTTAAAGTCTCAGCCATAAAATTTTTGCCTCAGCCAATGTCCTAAACATTTCCCTATGTTTTATTTTAATAGTTTTAGAGTTTTGGGTCTTATGTTTTTAAGTTTTTAATCTATTTTGAGTTGATCTTCATATATGGTGAGAGATAGAGGTCTAGTTTCATTCTGCTGCATATGGATATCCAGTTTACTTAGCATGATTTGGTGAAGAAGGTGTTTTTTCCCCAATGTATGTTCTTGGTCTCTGTTGAAGACCAGTTGGCTCTAAATGTGTAAATTTATTTCTGAGTCCTCTATTCTGTTTCTCTGGTCTATGTGTCTATTTTTATAACAATACCATACTGTTTTGATTACTATAGCTTTGTAGTATATTTTGAAGTCAGGTGTTACAATGTCAACTTTGATTTTTTTTTCAGGAAAAGACATCTTAACAGGGGGATAATTTATACAGGTGTAGGCATGGTTAGTGGAACCATCAAGGGATGATGAGGGACCCAGAGGCTAACAAGAGTAGGAAGCCATTATAACTCCTAGGAATGCAGATACTGAAGGGAAAAGTAATTTCAGGAAGCCCTGTAACATTTGAAGCCATAGAGAAGGACTATTTGCATGAGATTTAATCCTAAAAGGGTCCTGAGCTGAAAGAAATGCAGTACTAAAGCAAGACACAAGTAAAGAAAGGAATCCTTTTTGATGTGCACTGGATTCAGTTTGCCAATATTTTCTTGAGGATTTTTGCATTGATGTTCATTAGTGAGAGTGGCCTGAAGTTTTCTTTTATTGTTGTATCTCTGCCAGGTTTTGATATCAGGATACAGCTGGCCTCATAGAATGAGTTAGGGAGGAGTCTCTCCTTCTCAATTGTTTGGGAGAGTTTCAGAGAAATGGTATCAGCTCCTCTTTGTACCTTTGGTAGGATTCAGCTGTAAATTAATCTGGTCCTGGGCTTTCTTTTTGGTTGGTAGGCTATTTATTACTATCTTAATTTTAGAATTTGTTATTGGCCTACTCAGAGATTCATCTTCTTCCTGGTTCAGTCTTAGGAGGGTGTATGTGTCCAGGAATTTATCCATTTTGCCTAGATTTTCTAGTTTATTTGTAGAGCGGTATTTGTAGTATTCTCTGATGGTTGTTTGTATTTCTGTGGGGTAAGTGGTGGTATCCCCCTTATCATTTCTGATTGTGTTTACCTGATTCTTCTCTCTTTTCTTCTTTATTAGTCTACTAGAAGTCTATCTATTTTATTGATTTTTTTTTTAAACACCTCCTGGATTCATTGATTTTTTGAAGGGTTTTTGTGTCTCTATGTCCTTCACTAACACTCTGAACTTGGTTATTTCTTGTCTTCTGCTAGCTCTGAAGTTTGTTTGCTCTTGGTTCTCTAGTTCTTTTACTTGTGATGTTAGGATGTTGACTTGAGATCTTTTTCGGTTTTTGATGTGGGCATTTGCTGGCTTCATCTCTGGGATACAAGGCTAGTTCTACATATGCAAATCAATAAATGTAATTCATCACATAAAGAAAACTAAAGACAAAAATCATATGATTATCTCCATAGATGCAGAAAAGGCCTTCAATAAAATCCAAAATCATTTCACATTAAAAAATCTCAATAAATAGGTATTGATGGAATGTACTTAAAAATAATAAGAGCCATTTATGAAAAACCACAGCAAATATCATATTGAATGGGCAAAAGCTGGAAGAACTCCCCTTGAAAACTGGCACAAGACAAGGATGCCCTCTCTCACCACTCTTATTCAACATAGAAGTTCTGGCCAGGGCAATCATACAAAAGAAAAAAATAAAGCATATTCAAATAGGAAGAGAGGAAGTCAACTGTCTCTGCTTGCAGATCACATTATCCAACCACACTGACTCAGTTCAAAAGCTTCTTAAGCGGATAGTCAACTTCAGCACTCTCAGGATACAAAATCAATGTGTAGAAATCACAAGCATTCCTATACAGCAACAACAGACAAGTAAAGAGCCAACTCATGAATGAACTCCTTTTCACACTTGCTACAAAGAGAATAAAATACCTAGGAATAGAGCTAATAAGGGAAGTGAAGGACCTCTTCAAGGGGAGCTACAAACCACTGCTCAAGGAAATCACAGGGGATGCAAACAGATGGAAAAATATTCCACGCTCATGATAGGAAGAATCCTATTCTTATTAAACTGCCATTGACATTCTCCACAGAATTAGAAAAAAATTTTTTTAAAGTTATATGGAACCAAAAAGAGCTTGTGTAGCCAGGACAATTCTAAGCAAAAAGAAAAAAGTTTGAGGCATCATATTACCCAACGTCAAACTATACTACAAGGCTACAGTAATCAGAAACAGCATGGTACTGGTAGAAAAACAGGCACATAGACCAATGGCACAGAATAGAGAACTCAGAAATAAAACTTGCACATCTACAACCATCTGATCATCAGCAAACCTGACAAAAGCAATGGGGAAAGGATTTCCTATTTAATAAATAGTGCTGGGAAAACAGCTAGCCGATGGAAACTGGACCTCTTCCTTACCCTATGTACAAAAATTAACTCAAGATAGATTAAAGACTTAAATGTAAAACACAAAACCATAAAATCTTCATGGTGTATATGTAACACATTTTCTTTATCCAGTCTATCATTGATGGGCATTTGGATTGATTTCATGTCTGTGTTATTGTGAATAGTGCTGCAATGAACATACATGTGCTAGAAGAAAATCTAGCAATACCATTCAGGACATAGCCATGGGCAAAGATTTTATGATGAAATGACCAAAAGCAGTTGCAACAAAAGCAAAAATTAGAGCTTCTGCACAGCAAAAGAAACTATCATCAGAGCCAGCAGACAACTTACAGAATGGGAGAAAATTATTCCAATCTATTGAGCTGACCAAAGTCTAATATCCAGAATCTACAAAGAGGTTAAGCAAATTTACAAGAAAGAAAGCAAACAATCCCATTAAAAAGTGGGCAGATGACATAAGCAGACACTTCTCAAAAAAAAGACATATATGTGGCTAACAAACATGAAAAAAGCTCAACATCACTGATCACTAGAGAAATGCAAATAAAAACCACAATGAGATACCATCTCACACCAGTCAGAATGGCGATTATTAAAAAGTCAAGAAACAACAGATGCTGATGAGGTTTCAGAGAAAGAGGAATACTGTTACACTGTGGGTGGGAACACTTTTACAATTTGGGTGTCAATCATTGTGGAAGACAGTGTGGAGATTCCTCAGAGATTTAGAACCAGAAATACCATTTCACCCAGCAATCCCATTACTGGGGACATGCCCAGAGGAATATAAATCATTCTATTATAAACATACATGCACATGTATGTTCATTGCCGCACTATCCACAATAACACAGACATGAAATCAATCCGAATGCCCATCAATGATAGACTAGATAAAGAAAATGTGCTACATATACATCATGAAATACTATGCAGTCATAAAAAGGAATGAGATTATGTCATTTGCAGGGACATGGATGAAGCTAGAAGCCATTATCCTCAGCAAACTAACACAGGAACAGAAAATCAAACACCATATGTTCTCATTTATAAGTGGGAGCTGAACAGTGAGAGCACATGGATGTAGGGAGGGAAACAACACACACTGGGGCTTGTTAGAGGAGGGCAGTGGAGGGAGGGCATCAGGAAAAATAGCTAATGCATGCTGGGCTTAATACCTAGGTGATGGGTTGATAGGTGCAGGAAACCACTGTGGCACGTGTTTACCTATCTAACAAACCTGCATGTCCTGCACGTATGCCCTGGAACTTAAAATAAAATAAAATAAATGTAAAAAAATACAATCCTGACCCTCTCTCCTCCAGACTTCCAATCTCTTGAAGATGACCACTCTGATGGAAACCAACTGTCAAGGAAATCCATCGATTCAGTTCATATAGAGCATCCTCCTAGGGTACACACAGGAGGAAAATGGTCACGAATGAATGGGGTCAGAGACTTTGAAGCAAATGGAGAATAACCAGCAGATTTACTACTCTTCTGGGTAACTTAAAGGTTGTAGCATTTTGTAAAAAATGTTTAGTTTTTCTATAACTTCATTTATAGAAATGTCATGGAAAAACATTGCTAAATGTACACAAAATTTAGTTCCTAACTTAGGCATGGGTAATAAAATCAACCCGACCTTGAGGTCTGTGCAATAATGAATGCATTACGGTGTAGCCTTTAGAATCAGTGGAGAAATATTGTCCTCTATTTGCAGTTTCTCTAGAATCAGATCATACATTTTGTTTCCTAGAATAGTAAGAATTACTTATACTGCATTTGTTTTCAGAGGAAAACAGCAGGTTGATTCCCAAAGATGTTTCCATAAAGGATATTATTGCAAGACTTGTATTCTTCTTCCTTGAAAATATGAGAAATTAAATTATATGTAAATAATCATAAGTCATTTACATTCTAATATCTATTCAGCGTGCTCTGTAAAGAGACAATTTTCATAATCCTCAGCTCAGTGGCCAGCTTCATTTCTGTCCATTCAATATTCTTTAGTGTCTGATACATGACTCATATTATAGGCAATAATCCAAGAGCTAAAGCATATTTCTTCATTTTTATAGAGTAAAATTATATTATTCTGGTCAACTCCTGTTAGTCCACATAAAATATATATATTATTTTCAGTTTCCCCTTCAATTTGCTTGATTCCACTCAACTTTAAAGGCACCTAGACAGTGTAAATAACAGAGCTTTCTAATTCTATAAGGAATCAAATCTGAATTTAATAGTAATTGGGCTTAAGAACAAAGATTTCTTCTTTAAATTCAAGATAGCGTGAATGACTTCTTTTAGTTTTCACTTTGTGGGGGTCACTAGGTGGCTCCTAAGGCAAAGCACTTAGCAAAAAAGACCCAAGGGCACAAATATACTTTCTTGGTTAAACTGTACTTGGTTGTATTTTCATCTTTATGTGTTCTCTAAGTATTTCCATAAAAATACAAAAGAACAAGAACTTTATGCAATCACTAACTATAGCTCTGTTGGGTTCTCTAACAGGCTCTCCAGTGAGACTGGGAAATAGTCTTACTACATTTATGTCTAGTGATTAGCTCAATCTTACCAATCACCTAGCTTTTCATCTAACTGTACTCTAGCTTGAAGGCAGTATATCATAATCATGCATAATTATTTGACACTTTCGTGGGTACATGTTTAATTTTTAAGGTGAAGAAAAGCAGTGTGGCTTTATCTTAAGAGGCAAAGTGATCAGCTTTATTAATAAATTAATTAGCTTTATTAATTACTACTCCTATGACAAGTTACCTAATCTTTGTATGTCTCTTATAATTCTGTGTTGTAAGAATTAAATGAGGCAGCATGTGTTACTTACCTAGCTGGGGCCAAATGGGGGCCTGATTAGTGTTATTACCCATAGTGTTTTTCTTGTTCACTGAATGTAATTAATAGTCAATAGAACAGTAACCTGGAAGCACTACTTTAATGCATGTGTATATAAGAAGCCACTAGGAATAATAATCAGTAGGAGCTTGAAGCTAGAATGTACTCAGAGGTAACTCATCAGAGACTGACAGGTGAAGCAGGTAAACCAGAAGTTCATAGTGTCCAGAAAGAGAAAATTCCTGGCTAAAGGGTCTAATCATAAAGCAGTAGGGCTATAAATGGGAGATAGTATAATTTGTCCTGGAAGCAAGACTGATATGTGTAGATGGAGATACATGTTCCTAAGTGAGAAGATTCAAGAGGTATAAAACTGGAGCTTCTTCACTTTGTATATTTGATTACAGACTTAAAAATATTCTTGTCTCTATTAATTCTCACTCCCTAACCATGACAGAGTTATTTTATAGAATCCAAGAATATCAATTTACAAATGCACCATTATTGCAACTGGAAATCAGCTAAAGGCCTTTAATAAAGGACCCTCTGTGGTGTGGAAGCCTACAAAGCCCTCACTATTTTCCAACACTAATTTCTCTGTAACAATAGTGAATATTCATTATTGTATGCATTTATTCAATAAATGTTTATTGAAGAGCTACTAAATGCTAGGTTCAGCATTAGGTTCTGGAGATACAGATATTCAGATAGCACAGTCTCTTCCCTCAAAGATCTCCACAATTCAATGGGGAAGACAAATGATTACAACACAACTGATGATAACATACTGCCTAATAGCATCTGTATAATTCTCTATATGCACATAATAACTACAGTTCATTTAGCATTTGCTCTTTGTTGGCTATGCATAACTCCTAAGCCTCACAAGTGCTGTGCCTATTTTGCAGTTTGGGAAAATGAGACAAGGAAAAGCTAAGTGACATCCAAGTTCATATAGTTACAAAAAGCCTAAGCACAGATTTGAATTTGACCCTTTCATGTTTGAATCCAAAAGTGATTAATTTTTTTCTGGGATGATGGGAATTAAAGCACTGTACAAGAGAAGACTAATAATTTTGGATTTGAAAGATAGGTAATTTTCAGGTCAATGAGAAGTGTAAGCACAGTCCAGCAGAAGAAACAGGATGTTCATGAGAACATGAGACAGCAAGGTGTATCCAAAATATTACGGGGTTCATATTGCTGGATTTAAGTTCAGAAAAGAGATTGACAAAGGTGAGACCATGGATATAGGCAGAATTAGGAAATTGAAGAGCTGCATATTCTGTTCTTATCATCTTAAAATGAGGGATTTGTGAAAAAGGATTTATTTCCATCAGTGGCAAATGTAGGCTGTATTTTGCCTAAGTACTGTCTTTCTTTGCCAGTCTAGACTCCAGACTAGTGAGACGAAGACTAGAAGGCTAATGAAAAGGCAGTTCAGGAATAAGATTACAGGGACTTGAACTAGCATAAGGTCAGATGAAGAGGAGAAAATGGATCCCAGATGTTAGCGAGGTAGAATGCACTGGATTGGGAATGGGGAAAGTCAGGAAAATGCATTGTCGATACAATCTAGAAGAAGGGGTTTAGAATTACTTACATTGCAGATTTGAGAGACAAGTTTTCCTCAACCAAAAATTGGGAATAAACAAGGAAGAACAGCAGACTTACAATTTTTTGGGAAGGGGGATGAAGGGGAGGTAAAGAGAATAAGACTTTAGTTTTAGACATGTTTTGGAGATCTTTGTCAGATATATAGATACAATGTATAGTAATGTATTTAAGCTAAAGTTCACTACAGAGATCTGTTATGGAGTTATTTTTGGCCATCACTAATGTATTACAGACTTAAAAATATTCTTGTCTCTATTAATTCTCACTCCCTAACCATGACTATATAAATATAAAATTTTCTTTATATTTAGAAATAATGAATGCAAGCTTTTGAGTCTATCCTATGTGCCAGGCATGGTGTTAAACATTTTGTGTGCCTATTCATGTCCCATCTTCAGGGAGGTCTGTGTAGTAGGAATTTCATGTTTAAGAAAACTTCTTCTATCATGCAGCTACAGGTGAAATTTAAATACTTAAGAATGTATGTGCTTGACTAAAAAGAGAGAGCATTGTAAAGGAAAAAAGATAAAGAAACCCAGGGAACACTGAAAGACTTAGGGTCAAGCAAAAGAGACTGAGATGCAGTGATGAGAGAGAAGAAAAACCAGGAGATCAGGTGTTGGGTAAGCAAGGGGGTGGGGGAAAGACTGTCCATGATGTAATAACATCAAATACTACAGAAAGGCTAAGTAATATAAGTGCTATTTTCACTTGACAATTGGCAGGTGAGTGGGGACTCCCACCAACATCGTGGGGGCAGATATGAGACTGTAGTATATTAAGGAGTGAAAGTAAGTAAAGACAGCGTACTGAACGTGTTTTGAGAAATTTGGTTGAGAAAAGAGAGAGAATGAGAAGTGACAATGGGGTTGTAAGGCCAAGGAAGAAGTTTCTAATTGTTGGCAGCATTGAACTTGTATGTATGGTCTAAGAGACCAAATGCAGTTGTCGAAGATAGTTGAAGAAGTCATGCTGAAGGGAAGTGAGAAGGTGAAGGATTGCAGAGACTGGCTATGAGAGGAGGCTGATGTAAAATTAAAAGATAGAATTTCACCAGAGGGTGGAAAAGTAGTGGATTGGAAATGGAATTAGGAATCAAAACACATTCTGACATATCTCTCAATTCTGTGAAGAGTGATCTGTTTTGTGGAAGAGTCTAAGGAAGTGAGGCCTTGAGGGTGGGATGTTTGTTTTAGGGCAAGGAAGTAGTTGGAGGGTCTGTGAAGACCTAAGGCTGTGGGACCACGGATTTTAATAGAGCTGGGATCCCACAGCTAACAGCTTGAGGAGGAAGAATTTTTAAGGCAATTATGATTCCTGTGCAATTCTGCACTGTATAAAGCTGAGGTAAATCAGTGTGCAGAAATAACCATTGTAATTTCACCTTTAATTGAGTTGCTATAGATCTAGGGAACATCTGGCCTCAGGCTCTCTCAGTACAGATGGGGTAACTGCAGCCTTCAGAAGGGAATTATCGCCAGGGCTTGGGCTTGATTTTCTAACTTCCATCTTCTATTTCCTTCTTTCCATTTTTTCTTTCTTTCTTTTTTTTTTCACCTTCTGTCCTTCTTTTTTCCTTGTCTCATACTCATCCTCCCTCTCTTTTTCCTGCTCTTTCTTCCTTCCCATTATTCCTCAGTTATTTCTTTCTCAGTGTATTAATGAACATTTTGAGGTGTTTGACATCATTAAAACCTTCATCTATTGCTCTATTCTTCATTAAACATATTTTCTCTAAGATAAAGGAGAAGGTGACTTTAAATCTCATGCTGCTTGGATTTTTTTTTTAAATTATTAATTTGACTCAGGCCATATCTCTGAGCAGGGTCTAAAATAAGAGATGGAGTATATTTGAGCTTGGATTCACATTTCACATCTACCTTAATTTCTCTATTGAGTACTGGAAAACACTGTAACTGAAAGAATACTAAGAGGAACACATACATACATGACAGTAGCATTCTGGACGTGTTGGCGACTTGGTTAAAGTTATAGCATTTCCCATGAGTTCATTTAACTTTCCCTCTTTCATCTAAAGACTTTCTAATTACTGTATTATTAATTCATTAAATTTTCTTTTTCATTCTGGCTCTCTACTATCCCAGTTCCCCATGCCACAAAGGTTTTGTGATCTTTAGTTGACTACATGATCATGTGGAATAATACAATATATAGAATCAAGACAACTTATCTCTTTGTTTGCAAGAACATTGTACCCTGGTTGGTGTAATCCAGCTATCTTATCCTCCGTGGTTTTCAAGAAGAAACCAATCTGCTTTCTGAGTGGATTGACTGGTAATTTCCTCTCTTATTTTATTTCTTGCAATGATGTTTCATTTTGTTGACTGATCCACCATGAGCTGAGATTCCATTTATAAAACAGAAATTGACTATACATATGTTATACTAATTTATTTAGGGTACAAAGTAACTTCTTTGGGAAAAGATGTTTTTATGAAGTAGCAGTTTCTGCAACCTCTTGCAGAACAGAGAGACCCCTTTAGGGAAAAGAAATCACAAAATAGTGTTTTCATCTCTCTGCACAAGGGTTACAAAAATGGAAAAGAAGTTTGTATGGCTTGTGTTGCATAACAAATAAGGCTTATGTAACACAAATGTTCTCTAGCCTGACCAGCTTGAGTACCACACACCATAAGTAACTCAAAATATCCAAATTACAAAGGCATCCTCCCTATGTACTTGAATGACAGAAATTAGCGTCTCTCAACATGTCCTCTAGCTATTTCTAAGAGCTTCACAGATAGTTGTCACATGAGTGCCCATAAATAAGCCTCCTACATGATTCTGCTGCAGCCTCCAGACATGCTGCCACTGTACTGGCTCTGCTGAGATTGGCTGTGGTGGTGTCATCACCCCGATGGGTACAGCTGTCCTTCACTAATGACTGTTCTTGTCACTACCACTGTAGCTTTAAGGAAGGGGACCCAGCTCTCTGTTTTTTTTTTTTTGTTGTTGTTGTTGTTTTTTTTTTTTTGCTACTAATCAGAAACTCAGGAGAGATTGATTTGTAATTTCATACAAAAACACAAAGCCCAAAGTCTAACTTGCAACTTGACTGCACTGAATGTTCAGAATAACAGAAGCAATGTAAAATTTAAAATGCATATTACTGTATATGGATATGCTGAGAGACTATCAGAATATTCATTTTTATCAGGGAAACCTTACCAGTCTACTAATATCTTCTTTTGTTATTTGGCACCTTATCAAGTCTAGATTAAACATAGTATGATTCTTAAAGTCTGGGTTATGCATTTTCTCTTACTATAGCATGTGAAGGCCATTGAAATCCAGAGAAAGTCATGCTGTACCAAGCTTACTCCCTCTAGTTGGCGCAATCTCTCTTGCAGTAGAAAACCAAGGGAAGACCTATACATGCCTGCTGCCACCTTACCCATCTCTATACTCCATCTACCTTGAGCAACTATTTAGGCAGACAGCATTTAATTCTGCAGGAACATGCGATAATAGGCAGAGATAGAGAAGTGAGAATGTGTAGTAAAGAAACATTTCGTTAAGGGAAATGATCAACCAATAATCAGATCTGGCAACCCATTACAGATCCAACCCGCATAATTAGATTGAAATTGTCTCAGGTATTTCCATTTCAGAAAAGAACCTTTGCCTGGTGTGTAACTAAAGGGATTAATCAAAAAATATTTCCAGGAAAAAGAAATAATCTTCTGAGGATGCAGTAAACAATTCACAGTTCTGAAATTTCAGGTCCAGGCTCAGGCAGACACCCCATAATATCTATTTTTAAAATTATATCAGATTTTACTGATGTTATTTATATTTTCAAGTCTGACAATCTAAAAGAAAATTATGAAAGCATTGTATTTTTTTCCTTTGAGATGCCATTACAATCAGAATACAAGTTGTAATCCTTTTCCAAAACGTTTGAGACCAAAAGCATTTCAGATTTTGGGTTTCTTTGGATTTTGGAATATTTACATATATGTAATGATATATCTTGGGGAGGAGACCCAAGTCTAAACACAAAATGTATTTATTCATTATTTATATGCATCTTATACACTGTATTAGTTTGTTCTCTCATTACTATAAAAAATACCTGAGACTGGGTAATTTATAAAGAAAATAGATTTAGTTGGCTCATGGTTTTGCAGGCTGTACAGGAAGCATGATGCTTCTGAGGAGCCCTCAGAAAAATTTTAGTCATGGCAGGAGGTGACAGTAAAGCAGGCATATCTTACGTGGCCAGAGCGGGAGGAAGAAAGTGGGCGGGGCAGGTGCCACACACCTTTAAACAACCAGATCTCCTGAGAACTCTGAGAACAGCACCAAAGGGGGGAAACTTCTCCCATGATCCAATCACCTCCCACCAGGCCCCACTTTCAATATTAGGGGTTACAATGCAACATGAGATTTGGAGGGAACACACATCCAAACCATATCATATACATAGCCTGAAAGTAATTTTGTACAATGTTTTAAATAATATAGTGCATGAAACCAAGTTTATATACAACAATTCATCAGAAGGCAAAAGTTTCATTATCTAAGCCACACATGTAGACAATCACACTGTTGCCATCCAGTCTAGTATTTTTGCAGTGAGGGCAAGCTACTGGTACAAAATGTTTGTGAAGCCAATCAGAAAAGATCTCTCTGGTGATCCATGTCTTTTTGTTAGTATAGTAAGGAACTGATACCTCTGGTAGAATTTGGCTGTGAGTGCGTCTGGTCCTGGACTCTCTTTGGTTAGTAGGCTATTAATTATTGCCTCAATTTCAGAACCTGTTACTGGTCTATTCAGAGTTTCAACTTCTTCCTGGTTTAGTCTTGGAAGGGTGTGTATGTCCAGGAATTCATCAATTTCTTCTAGATTTTCTAGTTTATTGGGTAGAAGTGTTTATAGTATTCTATGATGGTAGTTTGTATTTCTATGGAATCGGTGATATCCCCTTTATCATTTTTTATTGCATCTGTTAGATTCTTCTCTCTTTTCTTCTTTAATAGTCTTGCTAGTGGTCTCTTTTGTTGATCTTTTCAAAAAACCAGCTCCTGGATTCATTGATTTTTTTTTTTTGAAGGGTTTTTTATGTCTCTATGTCCTTCAGCTCTGCTCTGATCTTAGTTATGTCTTGCCTTCTGCTAGCTTTTGAATTTGTTTGCTCTTGCTTTTCTAGTTCTTTTAATTGTGATATTAGGTTACTTAGACTTCCTGCTTACTTTCTCTTATGGCATTAGTGCTCATAAATTTCCTCTACACATTGCTTTAAAAGTGTCCCAAGAGATTCTGGTACATTGTGTCTTTGGTTCTCATTGTATCAAATAAATTTTTATTTTCTGCCTTCATTTCTATTATTTACCCAGTAGTCATTTCAGGGCAGGTTGTTCAGTTTCCATGTAGTTGTGCGGTTTTGATTGAGTTTCTTAATCCTGAGTTCTATTTGATTGCACTGTGGTCTGAGGACAGTCGTATTGGTGATTTCTGATCTTTTACATTTGCTAAGAGTGTTATACCTTCAATTTTGGTCAATTTTAGAATAAGCGCAATGTGGTTCTGATGAAGATTGTATATTCTGCTTGATTTGGGGTGGAGAGTTTGCAGATGTCCATTGGGTCCACTTGGTCCAGAGATGAGTTCAGAATCCTGGTATCCTTATTAACCTTCTGTCTCACTGATCTGTCTAATATTGATAAGTGGGTCGTTAAAGTCTCCCATTATTACTGTGTGGGAGTCTAAGTCTTTGTGCGAGCGGATACCATTTCTCTGAACTATTCCAATCAATAGAAAAAAGAGGGAATCCTCCATAAATCATTTTATCGAGGCCAGCATCTCACCTGCTACAAAACCTGGCAGAGACACAACAAAAAAAGAAAATTTTAGACCAATATCCCTGATGAACATTGATGCGAAAATCACTTCAATAAAATAACTGTGCAACTGAGTCCAGCAGACACATCAAAAAGTTATCCACCATGATCAAGTGGCTCTCATCCCTGGGATAGCAAACTGATTCAGCATACACCACATTAATAAATGTAATATCACATAAACAGAAACAATGACAAAAACCACATGATTATCTCAATAGAAGTAGAAGAGGCCTTTGACAAAATTCAACAGCCCTTCATGCTAAAAACGCTCAATAAACTAGGAATTGATGGACCATATCTCAAAACAATAAGAGCTATTATTATAACTCACAGCCAATATCATACTGAATGGGCAAAAATTGGAATCATTCCCTTTGAAAACTGGCACAAGACAAGGAAGCCCTCTCTTGCCGTTCCTATTCAACATAGTGTTGGAAGTTCTGGCCAGAGCAATCAGGCAGGAAAAAGAAATAAATGGTATTCAATTAGGGAAAGAGGAAGTCAAGTTGTCCCTTTTTGCAGATGACGTGATAGTATATTTAGAAAACTCTATCGTCTCAGTCCAAAATCTCCTCAAGTTGATAAGCAACTTCAGCAAAGTCTCAGGACACAAAATCAATGTGCAAAAATCACAAGCACTCCTGTACACCTATAACAGACAGAGATCCAAATTATGAGTGAACTCCCATTCAGAACTGCTACAAAGAGAATAAAATACCTAGGAATCTAACTTACAAGGGATGTGAAGGGCCTTTTCAAGGAGAACTACAAACCACTTCTCAATGAAATAAAAGAGGACACAAACAAATGGAAGAACGTTTCATGCTCATGGATAGGAAGAATCAATTCATGAAAATGGCCATACTGCCCAAGGTAATTTATAGATTCAGTGCCATCCCCATCAAGCTACCAGTGACTTTCTTCACAGAAGTGGAAAAAACTACTCTAAAGTTCATGTGGAACCAAAAAAGAACCCACCTAGACAAGACAATCCTAAGCAGAAAGAACAAAGCTGGAAGCATCGTGGTATCTGACTTCAAACTATACTACAAGGCTACAGTAACCAAAACAGCATGGTACTGGTACCAAAACAGATATGTAGACCAACGGAACAGAACAGAGGCCTCAGAAATAACACCACCCATCCAATCTTTGACAAATCTGACAAAAACAAGAAATGGGGAAAGGATTCCCTATTTAATAAGTGGTACTGGGAAAACTGACTAGCCATATGTAGAAAGCTGAACCAGGATCTCTTCCTTACACTGTATACAAAAATTAACTCATGATGGATTAAAGACTTAAATGTAAGACCTAATGCTATAAAAACCCTAGAAGAAATCTTAGGCAATACCATTCAGGACATAGGCATGGGCAAAGACTTCCTAACTAAAACACCAAAAGCAATGGCAACAAAAGCCAAAATAGACAAATGGGATCTAATTAAACTAAAGGTCTTCTGCACAGCAAAAGAAACTATCATCAGAGTGAAGAGGCAACACACAGAATGGGAGAAAATTTTTATAGTCTACCCATCTGACAAAGGGCTAATATCCAAAATCTACAAATTACTTAAACAAATTTACAAGAAAAAAAACAACCCCATCAAAAAGTATGCAAAGGATATGAACAGACACTTCTCAAAAGAAGACATTTATGCAGCCAACAGACACATAAAAAATTGCTCATCATCACTGGTCATCAGAAAAATGCAAATTGAAACCACAATGAGATACCATCTCACACCAGTTAGAATGATGATCATTAAACAATCAGGAAACAATAGATGCCAGAGAGTATGTGGAGAAACAGGAATGCTTTACCTGTTGGTGGGATGTAAATTATTTTCACCATCTGTGGAAACAGTGTGGCGATTCCTCAAGGATCTAGAACTAGAAATATCCCATTTGATCCAGGATTCATTACTGGGTATATACCCTAAAGGATTATAATCATGCTACTATAAAGACATATGCCATGTATGTTGTTGCAGCACTATTTCACAATAGCAAGACTTGGAAACCAACCAATGTCCAGTCAATGATAGACTGATAAAGAAAATGTGGCACATATGCACTCATGCAATACTATACCCAGTCCTCACAGGGTGAGCTCATGTCCTTTGCAGGGACGTGAATGAAGCTGGAAACCATCATTCTCAGCAAGCTGTCACAAGGACAGAAAATCAAACACTGCATGTTCTCACTCATAGGTAGGAATTGAACAATGAGAACACATGGACACAGGGTGGGGAACATCACACCCCGGGGCCTGTCAGGGGCTGGGGGTTTGGGGGAGGGATAACATTAGGAGAAATATCTAATGTAAATGTCAAGTTGATGGGTGCAGCAAGCGAACACGGCACATGTATACCTATGTAACAAACCTGCATGTTGTGCACATGTACCCTAAAACTTAAAGTCTAATTTAAAAAGATAATGAATTGGTAAGAAATTCGCACCTTGATAAAAGCAAGGATGCAAATTTTTGCCTGTCACAGCAAGTTTTCACTTACGTCTGCTGGCTGCATTAGCACAATCCAGCAGAGTTATTCTGTCCTTGGCATTCTTAATTCCCGTAGGGGCTCTCACTGTAGCTGTACTCAGTGTCTTTCTGAGTCAACAACAGCAAAACAGTGATATTTGTTTGTTATTATAAACTTATTCTGGCATCAGGTTTTCATCAGAGATGACCATGACAAACTCATCAATGAATTTCTTCACTGCTTTGTCATCAGTAAATGTTTTATCAAGACAAATTTTTAAACATTTAATTCTCTGTCTTTTCTTAAATATCTGTGATCAGCCTGTTGAATATTCACAGTTCCCTTAAGTTTTCAGTTCATCACGAAAGATATTTCCTTGTTTCATGATCAGCATACCATTAAGTGGCTTTTGGTTTGTTTTAGTAAATCTTTATTATTTTTTCTTTTCTCAACTTTTATTTTAGGTTCAGGGGGTACATGTGCAGGTTTGTTACGTGGGTAAATTGTGTGTCATAAATTATGTTTGGAGTAAAAATAATTTCATCATCCAGGTAGTGAGTATAATAGCTGATAGGTAGTTTTTTGATCCTCAGTCTGTTCCTACCCTCCACCCTCAATTAGGCCCTGGTGTCTATTGTTCCTTTCTTTGTGCCCATGTGTACTCAATGTTTAGCTCCCACTTAAAAGTGACAGCATGCAGTGTTTGGTTTTCTGTTCCTGTGTTAATTTGCTTAAGATGATGGCCTACAGCTGCATCCATGTTGCTGCAAAAGACATATTTCATTCTTTTTTATGGCTATGTAGTATTCTATGGTGTCTGTGTACCACAATTTCTTTATCCAGTCCACCATTGATATGCACCTGGTTGATTCCATGTCTTTGCCATTGTGAACAGTGCTGCAATGAGCTTACAGGTACATGTGTCTTTTTGGTAGAATCATTTATATGCCTTTGGTTATATACCAAGTGATGGGATTGCTAGGTCAAATGGTAATTCTGTTTTAAGTTCTTTCAGAAATCTCCAAACTGCTTTCCATAGTGGCTGAACTAATTTACAGTCCTACTAACAGTACATAAAGCTTCTCTTTTCTCCACACCTCACCAATATCTGTTGTTATTTTTTTGACATTTTAATAATAGTCATTCTGACTGGTATGAAATGGTATCTCATCGTGGTCTTGATTGCATTTCTCTAAGCATTTTATTATATGCTTATATGCTTGTTGACTGTGTGTATGTATTCTTTTGAGAGGTGTCTCAAAAAAAGTCTTTGTCCATTTTTTAATGGAGGCTTTTTTTGCTTGTTGATTTAAGTTCCTTATAGATTCTGAATATTAGACCTTTTTCAGATGCATAGTTTGTGAATATTTTCTCCAATTCTGTAGGTCATTTGTTTACTCTGTTCATAGTTTATTTTGATGTGCAGAAGTTCTTTACTTTAATTATGTCCCACTTATTAATTTTGTTTTGTTGCAATTGCTTTTGCAGGCTCTGTCATTAAATCTTTGCCAAGGCCTATGTACAAAATGGTATCTCCTAGGTTTTCATCTAAGATGTTTATACTTTTAGGTCTTACACTTCAGTCTTTAATCAATTTTGACTTGATTTTTATATATAGTAAAAGGAAGGGGCCCAGTTTTAATCTTCTGTACATGGCTAGCCAGTTACCCCAGTTTCATTTCTTGAAAAGGCAGTCCTTTCCTCATTGCTTGTTATTGTCAAATTGTTGATGATCAGATAGTTGTACACATGTAGCTTTGTATCTGAGTTTCCTAATCACTTTCATTGACGTGTTTTTGTGCCAGTACCATGTTGTTTGGTTACTGTAGCCTTGTAATAGAGTTTAAAGTTGGATGGTGTGATGTCTGTGGCTTTGTTCTTTTTGTTTAGAATTGCTTTGGCTCTTTATGTCCTTTTTTGGTTCCATATAAATTTTGGAATAGTTTTTTCCAACTCAGTAAAAATGACACTGATAACTTGATAGGAATAGCAATGAATGTGTAAACTGCTTTGGGCAGTAAGGCCATTTTAATAATATTGATTGTTTATCTCCATGAGCCTGGAATGTTTTTCCATTTGTTTGTGTCATCTCATTTCTTGGAGGAGCATTTTAAAATTCTCCTTGTAGATATTTTTCACCTCCCTGGTTAGCTGTATTTCTAGGTATTTTATTCTTTTTGGGGCTCTTGTGAATGGGATTATGTTCTTGATTTGGCTCTCAGCTTAGATGTTATTAGTGTACAGAAATGCTACTAATTTTTGTACAATTATTTTATATCCTGAGACTTTACTAAAGTTGTTTATAAAATCTAGGAGGCTTTGAGAAGAGATTATGGGATTTTCTAGGAATGTAATAGTTTTGTCTGTGAAGAGAGATAGTTTGACTTATTTTCTTATTTGGGTGTTTTTTATTTCTTTCTCTTGCCTGATTGCTTTGACTAGAATTTACAGTACTATGTTGAATGGGAACGGTGAGAGTAGGCATCCTTATCTTGTTCTGGTTCTCAGTGGTAATGCTCCCAGTTTTTGTCCAGTAAATATGATGTTGGCTGTGGGTTTGTCATAGATGGCTCTTATTATTTTGAGATATGTTTCTTAAGTTCATAGTTTGCTTGGAATTTTTAATCTGAAGGGATGTTGAATTTTATTGAAAGCCTTTTCTGCATCTATTGAGATGATAATGCAGTGTTTGTTTTTAGTTTTCTTTATGTGATAAACCACATTTATTGATTTGCATTTGTTGAACCATCTTTGGTCCCAGGAACAAGGCCTACTTAATTGCAAATGTGCTGCAGCTGGATTCAGTTTGCTAGTATTCTGTTGAGGATTTTTGCATCTATATTCATCAGAGATATTGGCCTGAAATTTTATGTTTTCATTGTGTTTCTGTCAGGTTTTCTTATCTGAATTATGTTGACCTTGTAGAACAAGTTAGGGTAAGAAGTCACTTCCCCTAAATTTTTTTGGAATAATTTCAGAAAATTTGGTGTCAATTCTTCTTTGCACATCTGGTAGAATACACCTTTGAATCTCTCTGGTTCAGGAATTTTTCTGGTTGGTAGTTTTTTTTCTCATTCGATTTTGAAACTCATTATTGGTATTTTTGGGATTTATATTTCTTAATTGTACAATCTTGGAAGATTATATTTCCAGGAATTTACGCATTTTTTCAAGGTGTTCTAGTTTGTATGCATAGAGGTGTTCATAATAGTCTCTGATTTTTTTTTTTTTAATTTCTATAGGGTCAGTAATAATGTCACCTTTGTCGTTTTTGATTGTGTTCATTTGGATCTTCTCTCCTTTTTCTTTTATTAATCTAGCTAGTGGTCTATCAATCTTGTATTTTTTTTTCCTCAGAACAGCCAACTTTCGGTTTCATCCATCTTTTGTATAGATTTCTGCACCCCAGTTTCATTCAGTTCAGCTCTGATTTTATATCTTTTATTGCTCGCTTTGGGGTTGATTTACTCTTGCTTTTCTACTTCTTTTAGTTATGATGTTAGGTAGTTAATCTGAGGTCTTTCTAACTTGTTGATGTAGGCACTTAGCACTATAAACTTTCCTCTTAATATTGTTTTAGCTGTATCCCAGAGATTCTGATATGTTGTATCTTTGCTTTCATTAGCTTCTAATATTTTTTTTTTTATTTCTGCATTAATTTCATTCTGTACCCAAAGCCATTCAGGAGCAGGTTGTTGAATTTCTTTGCAATTGTATGGTTTTGAGAGATCTTTTTGGTATTGATTATTATTTTTACTATGCTGCATTCCTAGAGTGTGGTTGGTATGATTTCAGTTTTTTTGGAATTTGTTGAGAATTGACTTGTGGGTGAGCATGTGGTTTTTCTTGGAGTATGTGCCATGTGCAAATGAGAAGACTGTACATTGTGTTGTTGTTGGGAGGAGTATGCTGTAGATGTTTGTGAGGTCCATTTGGTCATATGCTTAGTTTAGGTCCTGAATATCTTTGTTAGTTTTCTGCCTTCAAGACCTGTCTAACACTGTCAGTGGGCTGTTGAAGTCTCCCACTATTATTGTGTGGTTATCTAAGTCTCTTCGTAGGTCTCTAAGATGTTGTTTTACGAAGTTTGGTGCTCCAATGTTAAGTGCATATATATTTAGGATTGTTAAGTCTTTTTGTTGAATTGACCCATTTACTATTATGGAATGCCTTTCTTTTCCTTTTCCATCATTGTTGGCTTAAAATCTGTTTTGTGTGAAATAAGAATAGCAATCTTGCTCTTCTTTTGTTTTCCATTTGCCTGATAGATCTTTCTCCACTCCTTTAGTTCAAGCCTATGGGTGCCATTGCATGTGAGATGGGTCTCTTGAAGACAGCATACAGCTGGGTCTTGCTTCTTTATCCAGTTTGAAGTGGAACATGTTCACTGTGATATTCATGGATCTTCCCTTCTAATACATTATGGGGATTTTTATTTTTCACTTTATGCAGTGTTTTCCTATTTGTCATTAACATTTATTCATCACTTTCAGCATGGAACTTTAACAGTTTATTTTTCTCTTTCTTCAGGCCATTATTAATGGTCATTCCAACACCATACTCTTCTGTAAGACATTTTACACACAGTGTCCAGTTTCTCCAACAGCTTGACTTTCTGTGCTATAGATAAACATAAATGCTTCCTCTTTATCTTGTTACTGTCACACATGGCGATACATACTGGTCTTTTTTATGTTTTCAACAATATCTTTACACCACAGAACAAAAAAAGTACACCAAATAAACCAACAAAAAACAGAGCGAGTAATGCATGTAGGTCTTGGCCTCCTGTGGATCATATTGGGGAACCTGCTGTTAGTGTGTCTGGCCTGCACATGTGCCATTTTATGACCCTTTGTGTGGCTACTTGGGTCTGGGAATCTGTCTGTGCATGAAAAAGATGTATCACAGCTGTGGGGTGCTGGATGGGTCCTTTTTCCTTTGGGGATGCTGAATTAACTGTTCATTGTTCATCTGTGTTTTGACTGTGAGCCTCCACATGTGCCCAGGTATGAAGTTTCCCATTTGTAGTATCAGGTCGGTGCTCACAACATTTGAAATTTGGAGCATTTCTGATTTTAGATATTCATGTGTACTATTCAGGGATTCAACTTCTTCCTGGTTTAGTCTTGGGAGAGTGTAAGTGTCCAGGGAATTATCCATTTCTTCTAGATTTTCTAGTTGATTTGTGTAGAGGTGTTTATAGTATTCTCTGATGGTAGTTTGTATTTCTGTGGGGTTGGTGGTGATATCCCCTTTATCATTTTTTATTGCATCTATTTGATTCCTGTCTCTTTTCTTCTTTATTAGTCTTGCTAGCGGTCTGTCAATTTTGTTGATCTTTTCAAAAAACCAACTCCTGGATTCATTGATTTTTTGGAGGGTTTTTTTGC
>NW_016806133.1:491988-502971 GCF_001698545.2 Rhinopithecus bieti
CTTGAGCTGCTGTGAGCTCCACCCAGTTCGAGCTTCCCAGCGGCTTTGTTTACCTACTTAAGCCTCAGCAATGGCGGGCGCCCCTCCCCCAGCCTCGCTGCTGCCTTGCGGTTAGATCACAGACTGCTGTGTTAGCAATGAGGGAGGCTCCGTGGGCCTGGGACCCTCCCGGCCAGGTGCGGGATATATTCTCCTGGGGCGCCTGTTTGCTTAAAGCGCAATATTGGGGTGGGAGTTACCCGATTTTCCAGGTGTTGTGTGTCTCAGTTCCCCTGGCTAGGAAAAGGGATTCCCTTCCCCTTGCACTTCCCAGGTGAGGCGATGCCTCGCCCTGCTTCAGCTCTCGCTGGTTGGGCTGCAGCAGCTGACCAGCACCGATTGTCCGGCACTCCCTAGTGAGATGACCCCAGTACCTCAGTTGAAAATGCAGAAATCACCGGTCTTCTGTGTCACTCACGCTGGGAGTTGGAGACTGGAGCTGTTCCTATTCGGCCATCTTGCTCTGCCCCCCCACTTCCACTTTTTATAGTGTACATTCTACACTTAATTTCAGCATCATCAAAGACAACTGTTACCTGAAACAATTATGTCTTGAAACATAACTCATGTTGTATTGAATATAATTGATAAATGAGAGTTACTTATCAGCATTTACCATATAGAGAAATGTGAAATTGGATGGTATAATTTTTCAAAAGCAATTAGTTGTCTAAGTTGAAGATAAAGTATTAGGTATAATATATTTTAATCCAATAAAAAATTAATTATTATGTATTTAAAGGTTTAAACATGATACTTTCAAGCTAAAACTACCTTGCAACATGTTGATGAATGTCACTGTGTTTCCTCTGAGTAAACAGAGGAAGTTTGGTATGACAGTGACAGCCACTGGTCTTAAGTAATTGCCTTGGAACATAAGATAATGAAGTATGCCAGTTGTTCAGTGCTTCTCTCTTGCATGGGTAAGAAAGTAGGACAAACTATGCCATTCAAGGTCTATTTAAACTTCACCAAAATAACTAGAAAATGCCAAACAATTGAGAGAATATGAATTTTCTCCTCTTAAATGACAGTTTTTTTTTTTAACTAAAATAAAATCATGTTTTTATCATGACAAACCAATTGAATATTTAAACATACTCGGATATGAAGTGACTGCTTTCTCATTCCCATTAATTTATTTAAGTAATATTTTTTATTGATTTGACTGACAATGGAATTTTATAGTATCAGAAAGCAACATATTTCTTTTGCTTCATATGTAAGGAATTGATGACATTTCAGTGAGGCTTAGAAACCATTTGTTGAACATTGCTCTGTGCTAGACATTGTGCTATGTGTTACTGCCTTATGAAATAGTGAAAGTAACAGAAATATGAACTATTTACCACAATCTCTAGACTATATAGTGTGCTAATACCATAATGCTCAACACAAAAGTACTAAAAAGAAATGCATACCACCCAGAGAAGGAGGAAATATATATTTTAATATTAGTAGACATTTTCCTTATCAGCACAAATTTAAAAGCCATCCTGAGCAGATTGCCAGATTACATGGTAAAGAGTGAACATGTAACCACAAGTGAATTAGCATTTCGGGGCATAGAACAAAGAGGTCATTAAATTAAAGAGGTAGTCAAACACCAGCTCATATAGTTTTTTGTTTGCTAAGCTTGGGCTCTATCTTACAGGTTAACAGGGAGCCAGCAAGTGTTTTCAACAGGGAAGTGGTTTGGTCCGTTTTTGTTTTAGAAAGATTTGCTCTAAAGGAGGTTTGGAGAATGGATTTTAATGGTGATAAGTACTCCATGGGACCAGTTAGGAAGTTATGGTAACATTCCACACATGTAGGATGTGTTGCTTGGTTGGGCGTGAAGGTGAGAGACAGGAGATTATGAAGATAAAAATTAGACTCTATGCTTGAGTCACTGAGTGTAGGTCATGTCAGGTTCTGGGATAGGGAATAGAGGAGGTTTTCTTGAGATCAGGTAATGAATTATTTTAGACATAATTAACTATAAATTTTTGAAGTGATGTATAGTAAGTAGTTCACTAGATGACTCAAGGGAGAGATAAAGCTTCTTATGCAGATTTTTCATATGTCAGCATGTACATTAATGTTATAACCTTTAATATTAGACGGAATTTATTTGGAGACAATATTTGCAGTACAAAACAGAGTGCAATGATTGAGAACTCTCATGTTGAAGAAATGGGCAGAAAAAGCACCAAATCAAGGAAACTAAGGAAGAACAATCAGAAGGTAGAAATGAAAACTCAGAAAAGAAAGACATCATGGAAAGAAGGAAATAACTTAGATGGTTTGGGAGTTGTCAAAGTTCCATAACGTGGCCAACTATGATGAGAACTAAAATTATAATACGAATTAATAACTAGGAAATCATTCATTCCCCTGGGGAGAGCCAATTAAAAATTATGTAGAAGAGAAATAAAATTACCATAATGGAAGGACTGCGTGTGATACTGAAAATGATAGGAGTGAGATGGGCCTTTACTTACAGAGATGCAGGTTCTAAGATGCCAGAGTCTTAAAGAAAAGAGCTTATTAAAACAGCAATAAATAGTGTTCATTGTAGCATTAGCCAGGTAAGAGATTTATTGGATTTTTGCCTATGGATACTTCATCTTCTAAGTAAGTAAAGAAAAAGCGTTATTGGAAATATTCTTATGGAATATGATTTTAGTGGTGGTATACAAATTAAGATATAAGACTCTGAAGCCATACTGTGACTGTTCACACTACAGTTTTGTCTATTGCCTATGGTTTGACCCAAGCCAGTAACTCAATCTTTGATATCTCAGTTTTCTCATTTATAATATGAGGGCATGCATAGGCTTATAAAAGAATAAATGGTAAGATGTCCATGCATGTATGTGTGTGTGTGTGTGTTTGTGTGTGTGTGCGTGTGTGTGTATTATTATCCCTTTAGTAAAATAATGCCAAAATATGTGTAAGCTAGAGAAGATTTTAAGTAAATCCCTAAATGATTCTGAAACTTTGACATGTGGTAGGCAAACCACAAATCTTGGTTTTCTTTTCTTTTATTTTCTCCGCTTTCCTTACCCACAGGTGGATATTAGATAGTGGCCATGTATTGTAAGAAAGTGTTGAATAATACCTTTGTTTTTATCTTTAATATCTTAAAATATTTCAGTTTTTGTATTCTAAATTAAAATTTTACTTTTATATGATGGTGTTACACAGTTACTTTTAGATAATTTTAGATAATTTTCAGCTTGATAATTGCGACAAAATATTTTCTTAGCTATGGAAATTCCATTGTGTCTGTCAGGGGAAAGGAAGACAGATGCCTGATGCTGTTTACAGCTGGAGCCCCAGTTCTGCTCTTTATAAGATGATTCCACTCAATGTTTTTTAGAGTGGAAGAAAATTATAACAGCATTGAAAAGGGATGCTTATTCTTTAATGCTTGATATTTTGAGAGAGTTAAGATAAATTATTTCCAAGTATTATAATAATAATTTGTTTAATCTGTTATGCATTTGAAAACTCACTAATTATCCCATGAATATTGTGACTTTCAAGTCCTTTAAAAATAAATGGGAAGGCTTAAATGAGTGGAAATAAGTCACAAAGAATACATACATCTTTAATGAAAAGGGTCCTTTTCCAGTTTCTATATGAAATAGTCTTTAACAGGTTTCACAATAAGATTCATAGTTGGGTTAGTACTGTACTGTAAATAATTTTCTGACAAGAAAATTCATCTAAGATTTGAACTTATAGGAGATATTCAAAATTATCAGTGATCAAAGAAATGCAAATATAAGTAAACAATGATGTGACATGTTAAGCCTATTATGTTTGAAAAGTCTACCAAATTGATAAACATTATAGTGAGGATAAAGTAGAATCCTTATTCTCTTAATACTATTGGATAGATGAATCTAGTCTTATGAATTTTTAGTATTCTTAAAAATATGTCAAATATCTTAAAGGCATTCGTACTCTCTGACACCATAATTCTGTGATCTATTCTAAGAAAATGTTGAATGCAAAAATAACTATATGCACCAAATTGTGATTGTATCATTATTTAGGATAATGAAACATTAGAAAAAACCTAGATATCAAACACCAGAGAAAGGATTAAAAAATGTTGCTACAATAATGTTGCATAGCCGTTAAAATATGTTCATAAAGTCTTTTGTGCAAAGTAAAATGCTTTTTATCATCATGAAACAGATACGATTTATAAACCTGACAGAGTTTTCCACCTTAGCCCTCTATTACTCCTTCTTGGGATAGGAGAAACTTTGCAAGACTGGTTCTTAAATATTTTCCCCCTCTTTCAGTATCGTATATTTAGAATAACAGATTAATAGTATCTAAGTCAAGAAGAAAAGAAAGAACTTAGGGAAACTAATGGAACTAATAGTATACAAATAAACAAGTGACATATTGGAAAAATAACAAGGTAAGAGAAAGCTATGAGGCTTGGAAATTTTCAAGAGGGCTTTGAGGGTTAATGTGAAAGTGGCCCAGCAGAAGGAGAATTAGGGAGTGAGGTGAGGCCTTCCAAGAAACATGCTTGGATTAAGACATGTAGCACCTTGAATGTTCTTTGAGACAAAAGAAAGATTAAATTTTCTTTATAATCACAATTTTGTGACTGGAATTGGCTTCTTTAAGTGAGCCTCCATGTGGGTCTGAGACACGTGTGGTCTCTAATTTTAAGATATATACTATATAGGTTTTTGGCAAACAGGTGGTGTTTGGTTACATGAATGATTTCCTTGGTGATGATTTCTGAGACGTTGGTGCACTTATCACCTGAGCAATGTACACTGTACCCAATGTGTATTCTTTTATCCTTCACCCCCTCCCACCCTTTCCCCAGAGTCCCCAAAGTCCATTGTATCATTCTTATTCATCTGCATCCTCATAGTTTAGCTTTCACTTATGAGTGACAACATATGATGTTTGATTTTATATTCCTGAGTGAGTTAGAATAATGGTCTCTAGTTCCATCCATGTTGCTGTGAATGCCATTATTGCATTCCTTTTTATGATCGAGTAGTATTCCATGGTGTGTGTATACACACACACACACACACACACACACACACACACACATATAAAACTTCATTTGATTGATGGGCATTTGGGCTGGTTCCATACTTTTGCAATTACAAATTGTGCTGCTATAAACATGCAAGTGAAAGTATTTTTTTCATATAATGTCTTCTTTTCCTCTGGGTAGATACCCAGGGAGTGGGATTACTGGATCAAATGGTAGATTTACTTTTAGTTCTTTAAGGAATCTCCATACTGTTTTCCATAGTGATTATACTAGTTTACATTCCTACCAACGGTGTAAAAGTGTTCCTTTTCACCACATCAATGCTAAAATCTATTATTTTTGAGTTTTTGATCATAGTCATTCTTGCGGGAGTAACGTGGTATCACATTGTAGTTATTGTGGTTTTAATTTGAATTTCCCTGATTATTAGTGATGTTGAGCATTTTTTCATATGTTGGTCATTTGTATATCTTCTTTACAAAATTTTCTATTCATGTCCTTATCCCATTTTTTGATAAGATTTTTTTTTCCTTGCTGATTTAAGTTCCTTGTAGATTCTGGATATCAGTTCTCTGTTGGAAGTACAGATTGTGAAGATTTTCTCCCACTCTGTGGGTTGTCTGTTTACTCTGCTAATTATATCTTTTTTCTGTGCAGAAGATGTTTTAGTTTAATTAAGTCCAATCTATTTATCTTTGCTTATGTTGCATTTACTTTTGGGTTCTTGGTCATGAAGTTTTTGCTTAAGCCAATGTCTGGAAGGGGTTTTCCAATGTTGTCTTCTATAATTTTTATGATTTCATGTCTTAGATTTAAGTATTTTATCCATCTTGCATTGATTTTTTGTATAAGGTGAGAGATGAGGATTCAGTTTCATTCTTCTACATGTGGCTTGTCAATTATCCCAGCACCATTTGGGGTGTCCTTTCCTCATTTGTGCTTTTATTTGATTTGTGAAAGATCAGTTGATATGCAGTTGATATCTGACAGCATATTAAAAGATAATCCACCATGATCAAGTGGGTTTCATATGAGGGACTCAGGGATGGATTAACATCCACAGGTCAATAAATGTGATACACCACATAAACAGGATTAAAACAAAAATTAAACTATTATCTCAATAGACACAGAAAAAGCATTTGACAAAATCTAGCATACCTTTATGGTTAAAGCCCTCAGCAAAATTGGCACAGAAAGGACATATCTTAATGTAATAAAAACCATGTATGAGGAGTGGTCAAGATGGCCAAATAGAAACAGCTCCTAGTGAGACATATGCAAAAAGGCAAGTGAGTTCTACATTTCCAACTGAGGTACCCAGTTCAGTTCACTGGGACAGACTTTCACTGGGACAGACTAGGCAGTTGACATACTCACAGAGAGCAAGGAAAAGTAGAGTGGGGTGATGGTTTACCCAAAAGCTGCAAAGTGCATAGGAACCTCCCTCCTTTAGCCAAGGGAGACAATGAGGAACGGTGCTACCCACCTGGGGTGCTATGCTTTTCCTATGGAGTTTTTCAGTCCATGGATCAGGAGATTCCCTTGTAAACCTACACTGCCAGAGCCCTGGGTCTCAAGCATAAAAGTGAGCAGACCCACACCAGATGCTCCCATTGGCGGCTGCTCTGGCTGACACTTAGCTGCAGGGGTTTTTACATACTCCATGGTGCCTGGAAATCCAGTGAGGCAGAAGAATCATCCAGTCTCATGGAAAGGGGGCTGAAGTCAGGTAGCCAAAAGTCCTGGATCAGCAGGTTGCACTCCCACAGAACCCCTCAAGCTAAGATCCACTGACTTGAAATCCCTGCTGGCAAGCACGGCAGCCTGGAGTCTGCCTAAGATGACCAAGTTCCCAGCAGGAGGGGTGACTGCCATTACTGCAGCTCTAGTCAGTGGTTTACCCCTGTCAGTGTTAGGGAGATTGGGAGGTTTGGATTGGGTGGTAGTCCCCACAGCACAGCACAGTGGTTGTGGAAGATTGTGGCCAGACTGCCTCTTTAAGTGGGACCCGGATCCATTTCTCCTCACTACGCAGGGGCTCCCTGCAGGAATTCCAGCAACTCTAGCCAAGGCCTTATAGGCAGAACTCTGATTTCACTGGGACAGAGCACTTGAGGGGAGGGGTAGCTGCAGTCTCAGGTTCAGTGGACTTAATATTTCTTGCATGCCAGCTCTGAAGAATCCGACTGATCCTGATGAGGGGCATTCCTGCAGCACAGCGCACCAGCTCTGCTGCAGGACAGTCAGACTGCTTCCCCCTGATTCCGTGCCCCCTGACTTGGTGAGACCTCCCAACAGGGGTTGCCAGACACCCCATACAGGAGAGTTCCAGCTGGCATCAGGTCGGTACCCCTCTGAGAGGAAGCTTCCACAGGAAGGAGCAGGCAGTAATCTTTGCTGTTCTGCAGCCTTCACTGGTGATATTCAGGCGAACAGTATCTGGAGTAGACCCCCAGCAAACTGCAGGAGACTTGCAGAAGAAGGACCTGACTGTCAGAAGAAAAACAAACAGAGCAACAACAACAACAGCAACATAAAAGACCCCACAAAAACCTCATCCAAAGGTCAACAGCCTCAAATATCAAGGGTAGATGAGGAAGATGAGGAAAGATGAGGAAAAACCAATGCAAAACATGAAAATTCCAAAATCCAGAATGCTTCTCTTCCTCCAAATGATCACAGTGCTTTTCCCACAAGGACACAGAATGGAGCTGATGGATGAACTGACAGAGGTAGGCTTCAGGAAATGGGTAAGAACGAGCATAACTGAGCTAAAGGATTATCTTCTAACCCAATGCAAAGAAGCTAAGAACCATGATAATAGATTATAGGAGAAGTTAGCTAGAATAACCAGTTTAGAGAGGAACATAAATGACCTGATTGAGCTGAAGAACACAGCACAAGAACTTCATTATGTAAACACAAGTATCAATAGCTGAATCAACCAAGCAGAAGAGAGAATATCAGAGTCTGATGACTATCTTTTTGATAAAAGGCAGGCAGACTGGATTAGAGAAAAAAGAATGAAAAACAATGAACAAAACCTCTGAGAACTATGGGACTATGTAAAAAGACCGAGCCTACAACTTATTGGAGTACCTGAAAGAGATGGGGAGAGAGGAACCAAGCTGGGAAACACACTTCAGGATATCATCCAGGAGAACTTCCCCAACCTAGCAAGAGAGGCCAACATTCAAATTCAGGAAATCCAGGGAACCCCAATAAGATACTCCATGAGAAGATCTACCCCAAAACACATAATCATCAGGTTCTCCAAAGTCAAAATAAATGAAAAAATGTTAAGGGCAGTCAGAAAGAAAGCACTCCTGAAGGGAGCACTAAGCATGCAAAGGAAAAACTGTTACCAGCCACTACAAAAACAAACTGAAGTACACAGACCAGCAACACTATGAAGCAACAACATTACCAAGTCTGCAAAATTAACCAGACAACATCATGATGACAGGATCAAATTTGCAAGTAACAATATTAACCTTAAATGTAAATGAGCTAAATGTCCCAATTAAAAGACATAGAATGGCAAGCTGGATAACAAGACCAAGACCCATTGGTGTGCTGTTTTCAAGAGACACATCTCACATGCAGAGAGACACATAGGCTCAAAATACAGCGATGGAAAAAAAATTCGGAAGCAAATGGAAAACAGAAAAAAGCAGGGGTTGCAATTCTAGTTTCTGACAAAATAAACCAACAAAGGTCAAAAAAGACAAAGAAGAGCATTACATATGGTAAAGGGTTCAATTCAACAAGAAGAGTTAACTATCCTAAATATATATGCACCCAATCAGGAGCACCCAGATTCATAAAACAAGTTTCTTAAAGACCTACAAAGAGACTTAGACCCCCAAACAATAATAGTGGGGGACATGATTATGTCAATATTCATAGAAAAGGCCTTCAATAAAATTCAACATCCCTTTATGTTAAAAATTCTCAATAAACAAGGTATTGAAGAACCATACCTCAAAATAATAAGAACCATTTATTACAAACTAACAGCCAGTATCATACTGAATGGACAATACCTGGAAACATTCCCCTTGAAAATTGGCACAAGACAAGGATGCCCTGTCTTGCCACTCTTATTCAACATAGTATTGGAAGTTCTCGCCAAGGCAAACAGTCAAGAGAAAGAAATAGCGTGTATTCAGATAAGAAGAGAGGAAGTCAAATTGTCTTTATTTGCAGATGACATGATCCTATATCTAGAAAACCTCACGAACTCAGCCCAAAAGCTTCTTAAGCTGGTAAGTAACTTCAGCAAAGTCTCAGGATGCAAAATCAATATGTAGAAATCACAAGCATTCCTATACACCAACAACAGACAAGCAGAGAGCCAAATCATGAATGAACTCCCATTCACAGTTGCCACAAAGAGAATAAAATACCTAGGAATACAACCAACAAGAGAAGTGAAGGACCTCTTCAAGGAGAACTACAAACCACTGCTCAGGGAAATCAGAGGGGACACAGTGGATGAAAAAACATTCCATGTTCATGGATACAAAGAATCAATATCGTGAAAATGGCCATACTGCTCTAAGCAATTCTTAGATTCAGTGGTATTCCCATTAAACTACCATTGACATTCTCCACAGAATTAGAAAAAAACTATTTCAAAATGCATATGGAACCAAAAAGGAGCGTGTATAGCCAGGACATTCTTAAGCAAAAAGAACAAAGCTGGAGGCATCATGCTACCCAACTTCAAACTATACTACAAGGCTACAGTAATCAGAACAGCATGGTACTGGTAAGAAACAGACACATAGACCAATGGAACAGAAAAAAGAACCCAGAAAAAAGGCCACACACCTACAACCATCTGATCTTCAACAAACTTGACAAACACAAGCAATGGGGAAAGAATTTCCTGTTCAATAAATGGTGCTGGGAGAACTGACTAGCCATATGAGGAAAATTGAAAATGATCCTTTGCTTACACCTTATATAAAAATTAACTCAAGATGGATTAAATACTTAAATGTAAAACCCGAAATCATAAAAGCCTTAGATGAAAATCTGGACAAAACCACTCAGGACATAAGCATGGGCAAAGATTTTGTGATGAAATCACCAAAAGCAGTTACGACAAAAGCAAAAATTGACAAATGGAATCTAATTAAACTAAAGAATTTCTGTGTAGCAAAAGAAACTGTCACCAGAGCAAACAGGTAAGCTACAGAATGGGAGAAAATGTTTGCAATCTATCAATCTGACAAAGGTCTAACATCCAGAATCTACAAGGAACTTAAGAAAATTTATAAGAAAAAACAACCCCATGAAAAAGTGGACAAAGACTATGAACAGACATTTCTCAAAAAAAGACATATGTGTGGCCAAGAAACATATGAAAAAAAGCTCAGTATTACTGATTATTAGAGAAATGCAAATCAAAACCACAGTGAGATACCATCTTACACCAGTCAGAAAGGCGATTATTAAAAAGTTGAGAAACAACAGATGCTGGTGAGATTGTAGAGAAATAAGAACTCTTTTACACTGTTGGTGGGATTGTAAATTAGTTCACATTGTGGACAACAGTGGTGATTCCTTAAAGATTTAGAATGGAAATAGCATCTGACCCACAATCTCACTAGTGGTTATATATCCAAAGCTATATAAATCATTCTATTATAAAGATACATGCATATGTATATTCATTACAGCACTATTCATATAGCAAAGATATGGAATCAACCTAGATGCCCATCAATGATAGACTGGATAAAGAAAATATGGTGCGGCCGGGCGCGGTGGCTCAAGCCTGTAATCCCAGCACTTTGGGAGGCCGAGGCGGGCGGATCACGAGATCAGGAGATCGAGACCATCCTGGCTAACACGGTGAAGCCCCGTCTCTACTAAAAAATACAAAAAACTAGCCAGGCGAG
>NW_016806133.1:503343-521981 GCF_001698545.2 Rhinopithecus bieti
AAAAAAAAAAAAAAAAATATATATATATATATATATATATGGTGCATATACACCATGAAATACTATGCAGTCATAAAAAGGAATGAGATCATGTCATTTGCTGGGACATGGATGAAGCTGGAGGCCATTATCCGCAGCAAACTAACACAGGAACGGAAAACCAAGCACCGCTTGTTTTCACTTATAAGTGGGAGCTGAACAATGAGAACACATGGACACCGGGTGGGGAACAAGATACACTGGGGCCTCTTGGGAGAGGATGACAGGGAAGTGCATTAGGAAAAGGAACTAATGCTTGCTCGGCTTAATACCTAGGTGACAGACTAATCCAGAAAGCTCCCAGAACTGGTAAATAAATTCAGCAAAGTTTCAGGATACAAAATAATGTACACAAATTAGTAGCTCTGCTGTGCACCAACAGCTACCAAGCTGAGAACCAAATCTAGAACTCAACCCTTTTACAATAGCTGCAAAAAAATAAGTGAATAAATAAAATACTCAGGAATATACTCAACCAAGGAGGTGAAAGACCCTATAAGGAAAACTACAAAACACTGTTGAAAGAAATAATCGATGACACAAATGGAAACATCCCATGCTCTTGGATGGGTAGAATCAATACTGTGAAAATGACCATATGCCAAAAGTAATCTACAAATTCAATGCAATTCCCATCAAAATATGTGCTCTGTGAGCACGAACAATGCTCACAGAACTAGAAGATATACAAAAAGTTGTTACTGCCCTGTCCTGTCCGCTGTCCTGTCTAAAAAAACAAAAAAACAAAAAATCGCGATTGTGTTTGCCTGATGGGACATTTGATTTTTTTCTTCTTTATTTTCTTAGCACCTTTTTGAATTTGTTGTAATTAGAGCATATTTACTTTTAAATTTTGTGAAACTTTTATTAAAAATACTGTAGATGAAACATTTTCTCTGTTTCCTATATTGAATGTATGTTTTAAAACAGAATTTCTCCTTACAATGGTTTTGTTTTTTTTTTGTTTTGTTTTGATTTGGAAACAGAGTCTCGCTCTGTTGCCCAGGCTGGAGTGCAGTGGCAGTACCTTGGCTCACTGCAGTCTCTGCCTCCATGGTTCAAGTCCTTCTTGTGCCTCACCCTCCCAGGTATCTGGGACTATAGAGGTGCACCACCATGCCCTGCTAATTTTTTTGTATTTTTAGTAGAAATGGGGTTTCACCATGTTGGCCAGGCTGGTCTCGAACTCCTGAGCTCATGCAATCTGCCAGCCTTAGCCTCCCAGAGTGCTGGGATTACAGGCATGAGCCATCGCACCTGGCCTTCTTAAGATGATTTTGAACATGGCAGTATATGCGCCCTCAAAGGAGACATCTCAGAGTTAATTTCACAGTACCATTTGTAAGACACATACTGGCTTTGAGGGGGGTGTAACTCCTCAAAGGCGTTTACTTTTCTTCTTATATGACACAATAGAAGTTTAGTGTTTTTTTTCTAGTCTGATTTTAAATGATTTCATGTTACTCTTGCAACTTTTCACTGTGTAAGATATTTTGATATATTTGTTTATCATGTCACTATTTCCACAACTATGCTATATAATGCAATAATATCACTGGTTAAATGCTCAGGAAGTTCAAATCTATACCAGATTTCAAAGGCCAAGATTTGAGTAATTTCTTAATTAGAAACAATAATACAGACCGAACTTGTTCCTTGAAAATGTGGAGAAATCAATATTTAGTATCTATTGTTTGTTAAATATTACCTGAGGTAATTAATATATGTTGCATGTAGTTCTCCCAAAAGTAAGATGAGGAGATAGAGCTTCAAAAATGTTAAATAACTTAAACATTGTCCCACAGTCTGATTGGGCTGGTATTTCTGATGAAGATTTCCTACTTTTCCATTTTTGTGGGCCTTCAGGAGAAACAATGAAGTATGGGTACAGTGTGAGTGGCACATGAATTGAGTCATGGATTAGAAAGTTGAACTCCCATGGGGACACTATGATTTCTTACTTTTTCATTTGTATCTTCTTGCAAAACTTTCTTTGTTAATCAAACAGTATGAATGAAAATAAATACTATTTATTAAAGCCAAACAAAGATGATTAAAAAGCAAACAAATATTTTTAAAATTAAGTCAAATTAGCTTTGAATTATTTATATGTAATTCAGTATGTAAATAGATATCACACACACACACATATATATACACACATATACACACACACACACATAGTGTCCTCATTGGGACTTCAGAAATCTAATCCATGATTCAATTCATATGCCACTCACACTGTCCCCATACTTCATTGTTTCTCCTGAAGGCCCACAAAAATGGAATTGTGCTAGACCCCTCTCATCATTTTTCTATATTTGTCCAATTCTTTCTGAATTCTATAGAAAACACAACATAGACTTTTAAGCTGTAAATTTTGATATACTTCATATATCTTTGAAACTAGAAGCCAACTATTGTGTTCTATGAAAGTCTCCTGGAATAAGTTATAAAAGAAACAAATATTGTCATTCATGCTAGTTTATTCAGGTTAAAATAACTGGTTTATGTTCAATTTTATTTGAAATATCATTTGACACAGCAATTCCATCACTGGATATATATCCAAAGGCACATAAATCATTCTATTTTAAAGACACATGCACACATATGTTAATTGCAGCCCTATTCACAATAGCAAAGACATAGAATCAGCCTAAATGTCTATCAATGTTACACTGGATAAAGAAAATGTAGTACATATAGACCATGGAATACTATGCAGTCATAAAAAAGAATGAGATCATGTCCTTTGCAGGAACATTGATGGAGCTGGAAGCCATTACCCCCAGCAAACTAACACAGGAACAGAAAGCCAAATACTGCATGTTCTCACCTATAAGTGGGAGCTAGATGATGAGAACACATGGACACAGAGAGGGGAGCAACATACTTGGAGGAGGGAGAGGATCAGGAAAAATAACTAGTGGATACTGAGCTTAATATCTGGGTGATGAAATGATCTGTACAACAAATCCCATGATGTGAACTGGCTTTGTTTTTCTGCCTCCTGATACCACGTTTGGCTATATGATTTCTTTTGGACAATGAAAGGAGGTAGAAGTGACTATATGTTTGTTCCAGGCCCAGGCATTATGTGATATTTTATGCCCCTATTTGCTCGATTTCACTTTTGCTATCACTATTAGAAAAATATGGCCGGACACGTGGCTCACGCCTGTAATCCCAGCACTTTGGGAGGCCGAGGTGGGTGGATCACCTGAGGTCAGGAGTTTGAGACCATCCTGACCAACATGGAGAAACCCCATCTCTACTAAAAAAAATACAAAATTAGCCAGGCTTGGTGGTGCATGCCTGTAATCCCAGCTACTGGGGAGGCTGAGGCAGGAGAATCACTTGAACCCAGGAGGCGGGGGTTGCGGTGAGCTGAGATCGCGCCATTGCACTCTAGCCTGGGAAATAAGGGCAAAACTCCATCTCAAAAAAGAAAAAAAAAAAAAAAAAAAAGAAAAAAAAGAAAAGAAAAGAAAAGAAAAGAAAAGAAAAGAAAAGAAAAGAAAAGAAAAGAAAGAAAAACATGCCAGGCGTGATGGCTCACACCTGTAACCCTAGAATTTTGGGAGCCAAGGTGGGTGGATCACTTGACCTCAGGAGTTTGCAGTCAGCCTGGGCAACATGGTGAAACCCCATCTCTACAAAAATACAAAAATTAGCTGGGCATGGTGGCACATGCCTGTAGTCCCAGCTACTCAGGAGCCTGAGGTGGGAGGTAGAGGTTGCAGTGAGCTGAGATTATACCACTGCACCATCAGTCTGGGTGACAGTGAGATTTTGTCTCAAAAAAAGAAATGAAAACAGAAAAAGCATACTTTTGCAAACACATTGGTTTCAAGAGGAAGATGAGATACAAACCTGAACAGAACCACCAACAAACCAAACCGACCAAGCCAAGATCAGTAATCTCCTAGCTGACAATTCACCTACCAGCGAGCCCAGCTGAGGCTAGTAAAACCACACATAGGAATCCATCTTAGGTCAGCCAAACCCTTAGATGGCCTGCAGGCTTGAGAGCTAATAAATGCATATATTTAAATCTGCTGATATATTGGGCATTTGTTATGCATTGTTTGTGAACATAGTTAACTCCTAAAAGTATGGGCTCAAGAAGTTTGCAATAAGTTGAAAACTGAACTGGAGTGATAGAGATCGTCTTGTAGGGTGCTGCAGTGTTCATATGTCAAGTGATTTGAATCAGCCATAGGAAATTAGAATGGTAAGTGAAAGATCATTGCAAAAAGCTGACTAAAAGCCTTTCCAACACCAGGTTCTTTCTCTGCATTAGAAAGATAAAATTTCAAACTGCATGTGAAAATAATTAGTGCTATATATACATAGTGGCATACTAATGGACTTAAACTTCCTCAGTGAAAGCAGTTTGCAAACTGAAAAATGTTTTGTAAGTGAAAAGGATTGTTATTTAGTGAAATGATTATTATGCCTTTCACTATAAAAGAAGTTCTTATATTGAAATATCTATAAAATTCCGCTTCATTGAGAAATACAATGACCTTCTTGGTAATTGCTCCATTACTTTGAAAGCAAACTATCGTAGCACAAAAATATTAAAAGGCAAATTTTCTGTAAACAGGGATTGTTTTAGTGCATTCTAGTGAGGGATAAGAGATTCTATATATCAGTTATTGGAATACTGTAATATTTGCTAAAAGTAAAAATAGTTTTCAATAATTTTTAAAGACAAAATGTACTTCTAATAAAATGATAAAATGTAGTTCCAACAATCTGCATATTTTTATGAAGTTCGTTTATTATTTTGGAAGCGTATATACATTACAGTCATTCCTCAGTATGCCTGGGGCATTGGTTGAAGGAATTCTGCATACCAAAATCCGAGCGTACTTCAGTCTCCCAGTTGGCCCTAAGGAACCTCTGTGCAGGAAAGTAAGTCTTTCCTATACATGGGCTTCACATCCCCTGAATATAATATTTTCCATCCACGTTTGGTTGAAGAAAAATCTGTGTGTAAGTGGATCTGTGCATTTCAGGTCCAAGTTATTCAAGAGTCAACTGTACTTTTACTTATTTAAACTAAATTCAGAGAAGTAAACTCCTTAGCTCAAATTATTAGGTATCTTATTCCTTGATTCTTCATGAATTCAGCTACTTTATATCATGTTAGCAATTGTAGGAAAAATTACAGCAACATTTTCTTCAGATTACAAATAGTTTAGCTTAGGAGATGATTCTTCCTGATGTTTTATGAAAAAGTTGTTGATTTGGGAGGAAGTAATGGGAAACTACAGAATATTTTTCAACATCTACTGTGTCCCAAGAAATATGTTAGGTATTTTATTTTCCATAGCTCATTCAATTCTCACAAATTTTTGAGTTAGACATTATTATTATACCTATATTATAGTTTAGAAAATGAAATGTATTGATGTGAATAGGTAAACAACTATTGATAAAAGGTCAAAACAAATAAAACAATGTCCTAATCATAGAACAAAGAGACAGAATAAAATAGAGATCATAGAATAGATACCAGTCAGGACTGACTATACAATATGTGGGACCCAGTAGGAAAATGTGGAGCCTCTGGTATATAATGATGAAAAATGTAAAATCAGTGGCAACAGAGCATTAAATCAAGCACAGTACCTTGCAAGCATGAGCTCTGTGTGACTGTACAGGTTTCATGACCATAAAGCCTGCTGTCTTAGTCTCTTCGGGCTGCTATAACCAGGTACCATAGAGTGGGTGACTCAAAAAACAAAAAAATTGCTTCTCACAGTTATGGAGGTTGAGAAGTCTGTGATGTGGGCTAGCATGATTGGGGTCTGGTGACGGCTGTCTTCCTGGTTTGCAGATGGCTGTATTCTTGCTGTGTTTTCACATTACAGAGAACAGACAGAAGAAATAAGCTCTCTCTGTCTTTTTAATAAGGGCACTAATCCCATCATGAGGCTCCATCCTCATATCCTAATTACTTTCCAGAGGCCTCGTCTCTGCATACCATCACCTTGGGGATCAGAGTTGCAGCATATGAATTTTGAAGGAACACACACATTCAGTCCCCAGCACCTTCCTGATAAATATATTTCAAATGTTGGATGAGGAACTGCATGATGTGGCCTTAAAGTTCTCTTTCTGAACTTGTTGAGATGCAACAAATGGTGACACTGAAAGGAATTGTGGAACCCATGTCCTTTAATCCATCAAGTGTTTAGACGAAGGCCCTAAGGTTCATGATAGTACAACTAGGATCTGGAAAATACTTACTAACCAGAAACAGTGACAGCGCAGGAGTCAGGGGCTCCAGAGTTTTAGTGTAGTGTTCCCTCTGCTATATCAGGCTGCTCCTATAATGGGAACCAAAAATTGCTCAATTTTAGTTTTTCAAGCAGAGATCACAAATGCGGGGGTGGAACTCCCGCTGAATAAGGTGTGCAGAGTGCTTTGTTTATTCTAAACATAGTTTTACAATCATTAAAACAAGCAGAAAAGAATAAATATTTTATATTAAAAATGTGGATATCCATTTTCTTTTGAAAAATCAGGCTAAATTGGATGTGCCTTCCTCCCCATGTGTACAATGGGGATAGCCTGATGCTGGGGAGTTCCTGACCCCCTCAACCTCTCACTAACGAAGAAAATCAATGCTCTCCCGGGGATTACAGTCTCTAGTGTCCTCCAATTTTTATTTATAACAAACCTGTTTTCTCCTTTATGTTATCTGCTTGGTTCTTGAATCAGTTAAAGCTTTTGGTTTCTGCTTTGAAGATTAAATATTCAGTATTCCTTTATCTGAGACACTATCTCTTCTTCAGAAATAGAAAGTGAAGTTAGACATGGGCAAAGGACTAGAAGATGCAATGTTCCTCCTGATGTAATAGTTGTTTATAATGGCATACGGTTATATTAAGGTAATTCTACAATGTTTGGTAATTATGTCTTTATAAAACCTCACTTTACCATTTAAATTGAGCCTATGCACCATGGTTGTTTATGTTTAAAACAACTTACTAGGTTTTTCTTTTAGTGGGGCTACCTGAATAGCTGTTCTCAGGATAATGACTGTAACTGCAATCTCACGCCTTAATAATTTCAAAATTCTTGAACATCCCCTTGGCCTTTTTCTCTACACCCATTCCCTGTTGAGAATGAAAATGTGGAGATACCTCATTGAATGTCTGAGCATATTCTTGTTTATACTGATGCGCAAGTCCCCAAGGTCTGTCTCTAACATTGTCCTGCAAACAACACATCCTTAGCAAAGGCATAGCCTGACTCCCTGCTGTAATCAACCCTCCAGAGAAATTTAATTTTTAATTAAATGAAGCAGAGTGTTTACTTTTGCTCTAGAGATGATTAATCAGAACTTTGTTATTTGTGTTGCAAAAAAAGGGATAAATTAACTATACTTTTAATTAGACCAGAGGGAATTTACTTTCACTGTCTCATATCTAACTAAAGGAAAAGCGGGTTCTCTGAAACAAAGATATAGGGTGCTTAAAATATTCAATAGCAGGTAGTGCAGAGGTTAGGCCTTTTGATCATTAACATGCTAACTGTAGGTTCTGGACAGTGTATTCACTGAATTCCTTATCTTAATAGCACAGGTTAATTTATTGTTTAACTGTCATGAATTTAGTTTTTTTCTCAAATTGTTCTCTCTGAACAGATGAGATAAAATCAAATCAAATACTTTCCTCATTGAATTAGTCAACTATGACTGGCATAACAAAATGCCACAAACTGGGTGGCTTCAATGACATAAATGTATTTTCTCACAGTTTTGGAGGCTAGATATCCAAGATCAAGGTGCTGGCAGATTCAGTTCCTTATGAGGATCCCTTTCCTGGTTTGTAGGTGACCACCTTCTCACTGTGACTTCACATGGTTCTCATATACAGAAGTGATTGCTCAAAATTTACAGACTATTTTATTTAATAAAGATAAGATTCAAGTCCAGCTTTGCTGGACACTATGCTGGAGGAAGAATAGTAAGAGAATCTGCAGTCGTTGCTTCTTTACCATTTACCAGTCATTGCTTTCTTTACCAGTCATTGCTTCTTTACCAAGAAAAAGTGAGTATAGAACTCTCTAAATAAATGATATGACTGCTTCTTTGTGTGAAATATATTCCTCTTTGTCTCTGTCCTTTGGAAACTCTAAGACAAATGAGAATTTCAATCACAGCAAATAAGTTGATCATTTTATTGATAAATTTGTACTTTTATGACATTCTATTTCTACTTGTTATTCTACATACGAATATCTGTTTTTCAAGTAATTTACTAAAATTCCATCTGAAAACAGTGAAGACATGAAATAAAAGCTGCCAATATTCTGTCTTAACTATTTAGAGAAAAGCCTTGTTTCATGTGACTCCAAAATCTGTTAGACACAGAAAATGTGTATTATAGCAAGAAGAGCCAAAGAAGTTAATATTGTTAAATCATGTGTTTATTTGGTAAAATATTACCAAAGGTATACTCTTTTTTTCTTTTATGTATAAGTTTTAGAAAAGCAAATTTCACTTATTTGGAAGAGTCACATATAGATACTTTCATATATGGCTTATTTATGTCATTCATTCACAAATATTTACTGAATGTTTTACTTTGGGCTAAGTGCTAGAGATATAATGCCCATTAAGGTCTCATGAATTTTGAAGTACAGTGGGAATGACAAACATTAATCAAACAACCACAGAAGCATATGAAATTATAACTGACATGTGAAAAAGGAGAGAACCATATGCTATGGTGTTTATGATAGAAGTGTTTGATCAAGTCGAGAAAATCAGAGGGGGTGTAAGCTGGTATCTGAATGATTAGTAGAATTAATATGTTAAAGAAAAGAAAGATACACTGTAGGAGGAGAAACTATCACTGAAAAGACCCCTTTACCTGTCATACGGCATTTAGAGAAACTAGAAGTTAATGTAGGCAGGAAACATGCTCATAGTTGGGGTTTGAAAATATCATTCTGGCTATGGCATAAAGAATGGAGTGGAGATTACCCTTATTAGGAGACCGTTACAATGGCCCAAATTGTAAGTAAAAATAGATTATGGTAGTTAGAAATTCTTGCCTAGTCTGAAGCCACCTAAGAGATGACCTTCCTGAATTGGCCCCTAAAAAAATGTCAAGAAGATGCAAATATATTCAAAGTCAAAATTTATTTTATGATTTTAACATTTTCTAACTTTTATTTTGAAATAGTTTCAGACTTGCAGACAATCAGTTAATGCCTACATATACTTCAAATAGATTTTCCACATATTCTCATCTTATGTCCACAATACAATGATCAAAACTAGGAAATTAATATTGCTGCAATACTATTGGCTAATCTTCATATCTCATTCAAATCTTGGCAACTTTCTCACTGATCTGAATATGACCCAGGCATCAGGCATCGATCTGGAAGCACACATCGCATTGATTGCTGTTGCCTTAGTCTTTTTAAGTCTGAGGCAATTCCTCAGCTTGTTTTGTCTTTCATCACCTTGACACTTTTTTGAAGAGTATTCTTAAGTTATTTTGTAAAATAGCCCTCAATTTGAATTTGTCTATGTTTCCTCTTGACTAAATTTAGGTTATATATTTTTGGTAAAAATATGAAGAAGTGATTTTGAAATTTTTTAAGCACTTTATTTCAGGAGGCACATAGTACGAATTGTCCCATTGTGATAATTTTGATCACTTGGTTACAGTAATGCCTGCCAGGTTTCTCCACTGTAGAGTTACTGTTATTCCACTTCTCTTTGTAATTCATATTTATGCCAAGACAATATACTTGCAGACTATGTAAATATTCTCCCTCATCATAATTTTGCCAATTAATTTTAACATCTATTGAAGACCCTTGCCCAAAACAATTATTAATGTGGTATTGACAAATGCTAAGCTTTCTATTTCTGTCATTTCTTCTACATTTACTAATTGGAATTTTGCGGTAAGGAAGAACTTTTCCTTTCCCCCATTTATTCATTTATTCAATTATTTATTTATATTGGTATAAACTCATGGATATTTGCTTAATTCTACAGATTATAATATATTACTCTCATTGTTTGTTTCCACTAATTGTTCCAGCTTTGGCCATTGACGGCATCTTCAAGTTGACTCCTGTGTCCTTTGGATGTGTCTCCACGATTTTTAAAAATTTCCTTACTTCCTGCTATCGTAAGATTGTACAGGTTTATCTTGTACTTTTCCTGTCTTAGTCCTCTCATTAGCCATTTATACAAGCACTAATGCCAAATAATTTCTACTATGTTGATCCCCAAAGGGCATTCTCAGGATAAGGAAAACAAACGCTTATATTCACCATACACTGACCTAAATATGAGTCATTCTTTATGATCAGACCATCCAAGATTGGTTATATAAAAGCTAAACTCCAAAGAAAGCCAGCCAAATTTTATCATCAAAATGTAAATGTAATGCCTATGATCCAGGAATAATTAAAATTCAATTGAATTCAGTTCACGGGTAGGAGCTACATAGAACACATGTGAGATTAGCTTATTTCTAAAGCCCAGTGCTCAAACTATAATCTATTTCCTCACAACTTAAATGCCCAAAAGCCCTTGCTTAAACTGTAGATAGAATCTTCTCCTGGGAATGACATGTCTAGGAATTAGTTGCAAAGCATTATATAACAGGAGAACCAAAAGAGTCAATAAAAACCCAAACTCTCTGATCCCAGGCTAAGAGTTGTGGAGCTCAGGGAGTGGTTGTTGGCCTACCATTGCACCAGGATTTGCAGAATTCAAACAAATAAATTATTTCATTTAGCAAACATTAGAAGGCCCATGTTATATTGCAACTTGTCTCTAGGACTCAGCATTCAGTTAAGCACTTGGGCCTGTGTGGATTAGCTGAAAATGCATGAAATATGTAACAGAAGAAGCAGGAGGAAAAGCAGACAACAGAGCTTCAGGACGTAACAGATATATATATATATATACACAAACATACATATACATGCATATCAATTAATTAATTTCCAACAAATGTGGGTCAGAGGAGAGTTGAAAAGTGATTGCCAAATGGAACTAGCTATTATCCTATTATGCAAAATAAAGATATGGCATTTATGATTGTTTTGGTGATTTTTAAAATAGAAAATAATTTTGGAATCTGTTTTAGGACAGAATTCATTTGTAGAGAATGACATAAAAGAACCAGGAAAAGCTGCAACATAGTGGATAGCTCCAGCTTTCTTTGGTGCCATAGGCTCATGTCCCACCCTCAACATACCAGTGTGTAGACTCAAAAACACTAAAAATTGTGACTGCAACGTCTCCAGTTTCCTACACAAAAGTGCTGATTCTTTATTTTTTTGACCAATTTATGAGACAATTTATCCAATTAATGATACATCCATCTTAGTCTAAGAAATAGCAGTTATTCTGTGGGTATTCAGTATACTGCTTTGTATCTTAGAGATATTCAACTAACTCAGTAATAGCAGGTATATTTTATAAAATAAAGAAAATAATTATGACTGGTTTTGAACAATTTTCAGTGGAATACTAGAGGGAGGAAAACAAAATTTACAATTAAAAACATTTAAATGATAAAAGAACTACTTATATATGTAATGAATTTATTATAAGATGATGATATAAGTCATTGGCATTTTCTTCTAAAATACTTATTTGGGTGTTTGTTTTACTTTTCATTAGTTACATTCAAGTCTCTGTTGTATTTAAGCCTCTGTTATTCCTGTGCGTGCTATAAAGCCTGATATACTTTGTATCAGCCATTTCATTCTTATGGATGACCAGAGAATAAAAAAAAATACCTTAAAATAATTCTCAATAAAGGAATAAGGACAAAACCCTGACAGATAACTATGTAGAAAAAGCAGATTCCAAAAGACTGTAAGTTAGACCTCTTAGGTTGGAGATCTTACCTTTGCTTTGATATTAAATGCTTTGATGAAGACTGACAACCATATTGTGAGGTGATATATAGCTATGATACCGATACTTTAGTTTTTAATGAGCATATTACTCTTTAAGTCAGTTAATTTTGGAATTAAATATATGAGGTGGTATGTTGTAATTTCTTGATGAGATTAAAGAGGAAATATTTTATTTGTTGGAAGGAGAAAATGTGAAAATGGAAAGGTAGGTTGAAATCTAAAAATCACAAAAAATCCACTTTACTTCATTCTCTTATTTTTTTTCTTTCAACTTTTATCTCCTTTATTCAAAGTATGATCTGTTTCAGTAGAAATAATATTAGTAATTCATTCTGAACGCTAGTTGAGGCAGAAGTCACTCTGGCTTCTCATCTGAGGACTTTTGAAAGACAGATGTGGTTCAGCTGCCTGAGCATCTACATGGATTCTTTAATATAATTGCTAAAAGATCACAGATTAAGGAAGTGATTTATGTCTCTCTATGTAATTTTTTGTAGTACATCTCCATCATTTCAATGAGACAGAAACCTCAGAAAAGTTGTCATCTGTACATCAATCATCAAATAAATGTTGGCACTTTTCCATTGTATGTTGCTTAAATGACTTTGGTCGGCATATTTTGTGTTATAACTCTTTTTACTAATAAAGTAGGGAAAGCCAAGTTTCTTGAACACTGATGTTACTGGGAAAATAGAGATGTTGATAAAGGCATAATCATAAATAAAAATGACTGAAAATGTCCATTCACGGTATGCTACACACATTCATATTTATGTCCCTAGATAATAAATATGCTCTATTAGTAAGTTAATAGATTGGTATTTAATTTAGAAAGTAGTATTTGCTAATTTTGTTGGTGTGAGTTTGTCCTCTGGGTGAACTAACCACATAGACTAGCAAATCTACAAAACTGAAGACCAAGTTGAAATAGCATCCCTGGTGACTTAAGGAAGAAATTGTGATAATACCTTTATACATGACTCAAAAAATCTAATACAAATATAAAGTATCAGGAAACCGGGATATTCCGGTAATGAAACAGAACTAGAAGACAATAAAAAATGTAGATCCTCTTACTTCAGAAAGGAATCTAGAAGCTTTCTTCTCAATTTTCATAATGTATCATTGAGAAATTCTCAAGAACCTGCTGCTTGATGAAAGCTGATTGTCTCAAGTGTTGTTTGTTAACACACAACACCTTTGTGGTTTCAGCACATTAAGAAGCACAAAAATATTCATTATTATTTTAACAGCTGGAGAAAAAAAATGTCTGGGAACACACATGAGAAACCTTCTGGGGGACTCCTAGCCAGAGGCAAGTAGTATGATAGATGGTTAAGGGTTAGATTCAAGAGAAATGTAGGAACCTAAGAAAGCAAGGTTGTATAGCTAACAATTTCATGCCAGACTTACATCTATTCGACATACAGCCCTAGATTATGAATACCTTCTCTGAATAGTTCTCCTCCTGTATCACCCAGTGGATGGAGGTCTTTACCACATTGTCTGGTGTGGTATGTCCAGTGTGAGCATGTCACTGTGCTGGCATATGATGTGGTTTAGTCAGTAAATACCAGTCTTTTCTCTTAAAACTGTCCCTGCTTCTCTGTGAAAGATCTATACATAGTGAGGATTATGCTTTTGGGGTTGAGCCTTGCTCATCATTTTGGAAATGATACAGTTTCATATTAGAATCAATGATACAATAAGTCATACAAGTGACAATGTGTGGCATTTAACAATGTGTGGCAATGTACGACATCTCAGTACCTGGAATGTCTTTATGGGCATGTGCTTTGTCTCCTGGTGATTTTCCTAGGAGTGACATGAAGGAGCTCTGCCTTCGAGGTGACTTTACCCTTGACTGCTCTTTTAATCCAGGAAAATTCCCGAGTGAGAATGAACTCCTTTGCTCTGTGTGATTATTTCTCCATCACATGTGAAGAAAAATGGGGAAAACTACCTTCAATCCAGATTTGGTTAAAACATGGTTCAGAGTGGCCTTGTTACTATGACTAGTTATAAAGTAGCTATTTATGAAGTTATTTTACTATTTTCAAACCAGCAGAGATGTTTATTAAAGAATGTTCATAATCTGGTTGTATAGTGGAAAAATAAACAGGAGCATCAGACTCACTGATCAAGGACCTGGTTGGAATCCCTTACCCCATGTATTCCATGTAACTATGTGACATTGCTTTGTGATTTTAGATTGACACTATTTGGAAGGTCAGTAAACCTCTGTGAAACATTATTTTCTTATCTCTAAAATGGAAATTATAACCACCTTACTGATGTGAGGAACAAATGTAATATCTCATGCTACCATGCTGTTGTATGCTATTGCTTGACTAATACTAATCGTTATTATTGAAGTAATCTCTTACCATAAACTCAGAAAATATGTAGCTGTTAGCAAAATTTCAAATTAAGTTTATTATTTGCTATGTAAAAAAGCACAGATTTCTTCCCAATGTAAACAATTTATATGCTTCTATACTATGTGACATTTCAGATAGAGAATAAAAGGTTGGCAGTACTAATACATATTATATAAAATAGCTTTATGATTTCATAGAGCTGTCTCACACAATACATATTAATAGTTCCAATGCCTTAAGGTGACATAGTATTTGTCCTTAAATATTGCCCAAGATTGAGTTTCTGAAAAGAGTGTTTAAAATCTAATTTTGGGGATATAAAATGAAAGTATACAGAAATTCTTTAGCAAATTTTCAGTTCCATAAGTAATTATTTGTTGATTTATATTGCAATTTAGGAAAATATGCATATGATTATAGTTTGCCTAAAAGGAAGTGCACTAAAATATTTTGTAGTTCTATTTTCAAAATATCATAAATAGAGAACGTGATTATTAGTCACATACTCTCGATTTTCAGAATATTAGCATCCAAATGAAAACGGTCAGCTCTTATTAACAATTTTAAAACCTAAACCTTTATATGAAAATGCATTTTTTGTGCCATCCATTCATTCTCCATGAATATTTATTGAGTACCTGAACTCCTTACGATGCAGAGAAAATGAGTTTCCAAGTTCACAGTTGTGGTTTAAGGAGACTCCAGATTATTTCACTACTGAAAACAGTCAGAATTGAGAATAGCTAGACAGAGACAATGTTTAAAGGGTGTTTAAGGGTGAGGTCTGCCTGATGTGGCCCTGCCCAGCTTTCAAAATTCATCATGTGACATTTTTGCCCTTTTCCTTTGTGATCTAGCTACATCATCTCTTTAGTGTAACCCTATTATATTCCTGTCCAGATCGGGATAGAACCTACTAATTCCTTACTCTGTAACTCCTTTCTTCCCCAAGGTCCTTGTAACTCTCCTATGGGCATCTGTCCTATGTGGCTGCCTTTTCTGTATTCAAGGGAATCCTTCTCAAGTTCCACCTGCACAACATAAACCAAAACTCAAAAAATCCCAGGTTTCCATGCATTAGGAAACAGACAGATGAGCAAGGCCCACCAATCAGACACAGTCCCAATAAGCTCCCAGATCCTTTGAGTGGTGCTTCCCTTTTGCCCATCACTGCAAGGAATAGAAATGTCCGGCTTTGGTGAAAATGGTGGAAGTTGCAGCAGTTTTCTAGTGTTTGAAAAGTCAAGTTCTTCATACCAAAGTGACATTGGTGGACACCAAAGATGATTCACTCTGGTTGTGGTGGATCAAAATAAACACCAGCAACCATTTCATCAGGCCAGTTCTATTGTGTGGTTTTAAGTGGTGTCCTGGAAGTTTGCGTCAGAGCCTGTTCCTCCCAACAATGTTGCAGGCTACCTGATATACTTCCAATATTTTCTGGCAACCAGCTAGAGTTGGCAACAGAAGCATCTGTTGCTTGCAGCTAAGAATTCTGTTAAACATCCCCCAATGCAGCCCTATCGAAAAAAGTCTCTTCTTTATCTATTTTTTTTTATCTCAGAATGCTGGTTTATTACCTTCCTAGCACTTATCAGAATTTCTTATTAGTTGTTTCTTTATTTGATTGTTATGTCTTTCCAAAGGGACGGTAAGGCAGAGGAACTTGAGGACAGAGGCAGTGTCTTCTTATGCATCACTGTATCCACAGCACTAAGTACAGTTCTTGAAATTTAGTAGTTGCTTCATGAATGTTTTCTGAAGCAATACATGAAGCATGTGAAAGCTACTTCTTCATTTTCTTAGCTTATATTCTTCACTCAGTGAATGAATCAATAAATTAAAGAACCTTATCTCCTTTTGACTTAGTCCGATTTCCCCAGACTAAGCAGAGCCTGAGACAAAGGCTTATGATTTTTACTTAATTAAGGAGTGCAAGCCCAGGGAGTATAACTGAGGGACAAGGAGAGTAATAGGTCTGGAGAGAGAGTCAGCGTGAAGATGTTCTATTGAACTGACTTCTACTATGTGAGTCTATTTGATATTGTTCGACCATTTAATGAGAAGCCATATACATGTGTCTCAGAAAAGTCCTCTGGAAAGGTGAAAGAAGCAAGAGTGTATCCACTAATTTCTAACTGCCCCTGGACAATGGTGTGCTTTACACAGTGGTAAATTCCCCTCTCTTTTGCATTCATCTATAGGAGTTTGGAAGAGTACCATATCACTGAGTCCTCATAAAGGAAGTACCAGGGTAAAGCACAAGGAGCATATGGCACAGGTAAGAAGAAAGCTGTGGTCATGATATGCCTGTGTGAGGGGACCACAGCTCATGCAGAGCTGCTGGCTATGGTGGCAGCTCGAACAACGGAGGGATAAAATTTGGGAGGATCTCCTTAGGAGATGTCAACCACATTTTTTACTTCTCAAAGTGTACCTTGAGGGAAATAGTTGGATGGAAATCTGGTTTAATCATATGTAAAGAACAATTATTAGGTTTTCTTTAGCTTTTTTTTTTTTTGGCGGAGGGGGGTGAGTGAGAATTAACTCCCCATTCAAGCGATTATAGAAATGACTTCTGGCAATTTGTACAACATATCTAGACCCTGGCCACTTTAGTTTAGGAGAGAGCACCTGAACTTTCAAACAGGAACGGTTATTATTCTATTCTTGTCAATTTGGAACTGGGAGTGGAGGAGAGAGGTTGTAGTCTATTCCTAAGTGCTTCATCTGTAACATTTAAGTACAAAAGCTCACAGATAAAGCAAGCTTATTAAATGAAATTGTAGGCAGGAGCATTTTGTCCTGCAAGTTAAAATAACAGGCAGCTTCGTGGGAACATCTGTGATGTTATAAATGGAAAGTAAATACACTGTGAGCAATAATGAAAGTATCATTCCATTATGTTAATATTCCTTCACCTTTCTTCCCTGGAGACTTAAGCTTTCAAAGCTTAAATGGTTTTCATATTCTCTTCCAAAGCTTAAATGGTTTTCATATTCTCTTCCAAAGCTTAAATGGTTTTCATATTCTCTTCCATATATTCTTTTTTCTTGGGCTCTTAATTCATTATTAAAGTTATTCTCTTTTTAAGTGCTCCTTTTGAACATCATTTCTATTTTCTATGGCACATTTGGTTGACCTGGGTAATGCTGGGTCAATGCTTTGTCTTTCCTTGTTGGCACATACTATTGTTTGTACCTGTACACTTTCTTCTGTGGATGAGGAAGCATGAAGGTGATGTGAGTGAGGTAAGGGCTCATGAAAAAAGGGTATGGGACACTATTTCTCCTAGTTCACGGTTTTCTCCATTGCTAAAAAAAATTATTGTACTCTTTTGTTCATTAAATACAATTTGTGGACAGCAGCTTAGTGGAAATACCTGTGATAAGGCAAGTTGAAAAATCAAGGGTAATTAACAGTCAACTTACTAGCATTCCATTACATTAACATTCGTTGTCTTTGTTTTAAAGAGCTTTGAATGCACTCCCACTATTGACAACTAAATCTGTGAACAGTGTAGACTGTTAGAGATTATAATATTTTTTGCACCAGTTTCTTATTTGCTCTAGGAATGTGATAAAGTATCTCCACTGAGGCCAGAAGTACATAATCTTATTTTCTCCACTTTAAATTTTTCCATTACGTTTTCAAACTGCATTTATTGTCACTGCATTTAAATATTCAAGTCTGTTTCAGAAAATGCAGTTCAGCACCTTTGAGGTATTCCCAAAGAACTCGGTAAACATTTGTACAAGATTTCTTCTCAGGTTGAATGGAAAAATTAATAATAATTATAGTAATAGTGTACTTACTGATTTTAAAATATATGATCAATTATTGGGGCAGTGCTAGTCTTAATGATAATATACATACAATATTTGTGTGTAACATTTATAAACAATGATTTTGTCTTCTTTTAGGCAGGTATGCCAGTTAGTATGACTTGCAGATTAAAAACATGGCTTTAGATTTATTTATTTTTTTTAATTTTATTTTTATTTTTATTTATTTTTTGAGACGGAGTCTTGCTCTGCCTCCCAGGCTGGAGTGCAGTAGCCGGATCTCAGCTCACTGCAAGCTCTGCCTCCCGGGTTTAGGCCATTCTCCTGCCTCAGCCTCCCGAGTAGCTGGGACTACAGGTGCCCGCCTCGTCACCCGGCTATTTTTTTTTGTATTTTTTAGTAGAGACGGGGTTTCACCGTATTAGCCAGGATGTTCTCGATCTCCTGACCTCGTGATCCGCCCGTCTCGGCCTCCCAAAGTGCTGGGATTACAGGCTTGAGCCAC
>NW_016806133.1:522055-551802 GCF_001698545.2 Rhinopithecus bieti
ACCCTGGCCACTTTAGTTTAGGAGAGAGCACCTGAACTTTCAAACAGGAACGGTTATTATTCTATTCTTGTCAATTTGGAACTGGGAGTGGAGGAGAGAGGTTGTAGTCTATTCCTAAGTGCTTCATCTGTAACATTTAAGTACAAAAGCTCACAGATAAAGCAAGCTTATTAAATGAAATTGTAGGCAGGAGCATTTTGTCCTGCAAGTTAAAATAACAGGCAGCTTCGTGGGAACATCTGTGATGTTATAAATGGAAAGTAAATACACTGTGAGCAATAATGAAAGTATCATTCCATTATGTTAATATTCCTTCACCTTTCTTCCCTGGAGACTTAAGCTTTCAAAGCTTAAATGGTTTTCATATTCTCTTCCAAAGCTTAAATGGTTTTCATATTCTCTTCCAAAGCTTAAATGGTTTTCATATTCTCTTCCATATATTCTTTTTTCTTGGGCTCTTAATTCATTATTAAAGTTATTCTCTTTTAAGTGCTCCTTTTGAACATCATTTCTATTTTCTATGGCACATTTGGTTGACCTGGGTAATGCTGGGTCAATGCTTTGTCTTTCCTTGTTGGCACATACTATTGTTTGTACCTGTACACTTTCTTCTGTGGATGAGGAAGCATGAAGGTGATGTGAGTGAGGTAAGGGCTCATGAAAAAAGGGTATGGGACACTATTTCTCCTAGTTCACGGTTTTCTCCATTGCTAAAAAAAATTATTGTACTCTTTTGTTCATTAAATACAATTTGTGGACAGCAGCTTAGTGGAAATACCTGTGATAAGGCAAGTTGAAAATCAAGGGTAATTAACAGTCAACTTACTAGCATTCCATTACATTAACATTCGTTGTCTTTGTTTTAAAGAGCTTTGAATGCACTCCCACTATTGACAACTAAATCTGTGAACAGTGTAGACTGTTAGAGATTATAATATTTTTTGCACCAGTTTCTTATTTGCTCTAGGAATGTGATAAAGTATCTCCACTGAGGCCAGAAGTACATAATCTTATTTTCTCCACTTTAAATTTTCCATTACGTTTTCAAACTGCATTTATTGTCACTGCATTTAAATATTCAAGTCTGTTTCAGAAAATGCAGTTCAGCACCTTTGAGGTATTCCCAAAGAACTCGGTAAACATTTGTACAAGATTTCTTCTCAGGTTGAATGGAAAATTAATAATAATTATAGTAATAGTGTACTTACTGATTTTAAAATATATGATCAATTATTGGGGCAGTGCTAGTCTTAATGATAATATACATACAATATTTGTGTGTAACATTTATAAACAATGATTTTGTCTTCTTTTAGGCAGGTATGCCAGTTAGTATGACTTGCAGATTAAAACATGGCTTTAGATTTATTTATTTTTTTTAATTTTATTTTATTTTATTTATTTTTTGAGACGGAGTCTTGCTCTGCCTCCCAGGCTGGAGTGCAGTAGCCGGATCTCAGCTCACTGCAAGCTCTGCCTCCCGGGTTTAGGCCATTCTCCTGCCTCAGCCTCCCGAGTAGCTGGGACTACAGGTGCCCGCCTCGTCACCCGGCTATTTTTTTTTGTATTTTTTAGTAGAGACGGGGTTTCACCGTATTAGCCAGGATGTTCTCGATCTCCTGACCTCGTGATCCGCCCGTCTCGGCCTCCCAAAGTGCTGGGATTACAGGCTTGAGCCACCGCGCCCGGCCTGCTTTAGATTTAGATAATCTTAAATCTAGATCTTGACTTTGCCATTAACATACTTACCTTACTGATATGGTTTGGCTGTGTCACCATCCAAATGTCATATTGAACTGTAGATTCCACAATCCCCATGTGTCGTGGGAGGGACCCAGTAGGAGGTAATTGAATATTGGGGGCAGTTACTTCCATTCTGATCTTGTGATAGTAAGTGAGTCCTCACGAGATCTGATGGTTTTATCAGGGCCCTTTTCCTCAATTTGCACTGCACTTCTCCTTGCTGCTGCCATGTGAAGAGGGATGTGTTTGCTGCCCCTTCTGTCATGATTGTAAGCTTCCTGAGGCCTCCCCAGCCCTGCAGAACTGTGAGTCAATTAAACCTCTTTTCTTTTTCTTTTCTTTTCTTTTTTTTTTAATTATACTTTAAGTTCTAGGGTACATGTGCATAACGTGCAGGTTTTTACATATGAATATTGTGCCATGTTGGTGCTCCTGCACCCATCAACTCGTCAGCACCGCATCAATTCATCATTTATATCATGTATAACTCCCCAAGTGCAATCCCTCTCCCCTCCCCGCTCAACCCATGATAAGGCCCCAGTTGTGTGATGTCCCCTTCCGAGTCCCAGAGTGACTCAATGTTCAGCTTCCCACCTATGAGTGAGAACCATTGGTGTTTGGTTTCTCTTTCTGTGACAGTTGCCCTAAGAATGATGGTTTCCCCAGCTGCATCCATGCCCTTACAAGGATGCCACACTCATCCTTTTTATGGCTGCACAGTAATCATGGTGATATGTGCCACATTTTCTTAAATGCCAGTCTGTCACAGGTGACATTTGGGGTTGATTCCCAAGTCTTTGCTATTGTGAATAGTGCCGCAATAAACATACGTGTGCATGTGTCTTTGTAGTAGAATAATTTATAATCCTTTGGTATATACCCAGTAGTGGGATGGCTGGTCATATGGTACATCTAGTTCTAATCCTTTTGAGGAATTGCCATAATTGTGTTTCCATAATGGTTGAACCAGTTTATCAATCCACCAACAGTGTAAAGGTGTCCTATTGTCTCCACATCCTCTCCCAACAACTGTTGTTTCCTGATTTTGATTGCGATTGCCATTCTACAACTGGGTGAGATGGTATCTCATTGTTGTTTTTGATCTTGCATTTCTCGTGATGGCGAGTGAATGATGAGCATTTTTTCATGTGTCCCTCTTGGCGTATGAAATGTCTTCTTGTGGAGAAGATGTCTGTTCATATCCTTTGCCCACTTTTTGAGGGGTTGTTTGTTTTTTTTCTTGTATATTTGTTTGAGTTCTTTGTAGATTCTGGATATTACCCTTTGTCACATGATAGATTGCAAAAATTTCTCCCAGTTTCTTAGGTGTCCTGTTTCACTCTGATGGTAGTTTGCTTTTGCTGTGCAGAAGCTCTAGCCAAAATTGACAAATGGGATCTAATTAAACCTCTTTTCTTTACAAGTTACCCAATCTAGGGTATGTCTTTATTAGCAACATGAGAACAGATTAATACACTTACTAACATTGTGACCATTCGCTCTGTTTGCTCATTTTGAAAATGTATAGCTATCTACCCCTACATAGTTGTTGTACACAGTGAATAAGATAATGGAGGACTTGGCATATCCTAAGTATTCAGCATAAGGCTGCCAAGGAGAGGCATTATAGCTTAGGGATTAAGAGCTGGAGCTTTGGGTTTCAAAAGGTGTATCACCTACTACTCATGTGATCTTGGGCAAATTAATTGACCTCTCTGAGATTCAGTTCCTCAACTTTGAAACTGTGGTTAAGAAATATATTTCACAATGTTCGTTCATAAGCAAACAATTATATGATATATGTAAAGCATTTCACACAGTGCCTGACCTGTGGCAAGTACTTAATAAATGCTAGCTAGAAGGGACACTGTTTCATTAGAAAATGTCACTAGTTATATTGAAGCTTCGTGAAAAATTTATTACGTTACTATTCAGATCTTACAAAACAATTCAATTTTGTAATCTAAAGGTAACTAAGAGGGGTTTTTGATGTACATCGTGAGACATAATTGATAAATGATACTTTAAAAAGTAACCATATTTTACTGACAGATATGTTAGATAATATTTCTGAGATTTTACATTTTTTCATTGTAGTATTTATAGATATTGTAACATGATTTCCATTTGAAAAGTACATTTTTTTGAAAAAAAATATCACTTCAGTTCTAGTATAATATGTTTATTTCAAACACTAGACATAATCATAACTACAAGCATTTTTTTCTGTTTGGATCGTCATCTTATTTTTCACTTATCAGCCTGATATTTGCTATTTTTTGCTGGAGGCACACCAATAGTCATTGTACTTTGAATAAGAAAAGAGAATTCATAAAAAACATAAATATATAAGTGATAATATATTTTGGAAAGTGCAATACCTATTCTTACTCTCTTTTACAAAGTAATGTATTTCAATATTTTATCTGCTTGATTTATTTTGGCAACTTTCTCTCCTATGGTGTGGAAGCAACTTTGTGAGAGAAAAAACACTGATTGAGTGATTACGGCCCCTACTTGTAGACAAGTACACTTTTTCATTGCTTCTGGCGCCTGGAGTAGCATATATTCATTCCTAATCACAAAAGACCTGTTTCATACTGGTGCGGAAAATGTGGAGGAAACGTCAAAAATATGTCTATTCTTGAATAACCCCAGGCAGGCCATGATACTACTTTTTTCTTTAGAATCTGCAATTTCAAATGCTTAAGCAGCAGTGTAAGCCTATGTAGTAATACTAAACCTATGAATACCTGCTCTTGTGTAAAGTGACTACTTAATATCAAAGATGTGTGCTTTTATCTTTGGTGTCCCTAGAACTTAATATAGATTAGATGGTCAGGAAATGAAATATCTGTATTTGTAAACTGAGGGAAAATTTTTACTATTAATAGGTATTCATCTTATAGTATGAGCTCATCATTATTTTTATAAACGCTTTCAACAAAAGGCATACTGTTTTTCATTAAGCAGTTTGAGTATTTCACATGAAAAAAAAAGTGTGTATTATTGAGGACATATAATGGTCCAGGACCATAAATTCCTTATGTACCTTTTCCTTTGTGGTCATCACACTAACCCTCTGAGATACATTCCATTCTTCTCTCCATTTTATACATATGGAAACTGGCAGAGAGATAAAGTAACTTGACCAAAGTCACACATATTGTAAGGGAAAGAGTCAATGTTTTAACTCAGTCGTCCTGATGTTAAAACTCTTCCGAAATGTGTTTTTGGCAATAGTGCTAATTCAGACCCGTGAGTAGTAAGCCTAGATCCCTGTAGGGGTAAGTAGTCCTTGCTCTTTAGTTTTCCCTTAGATATTCAAATAGTGCTTAAGTCATCTTTATAAAAGTGTAAGATAATAAAAAGTAATTTATTAAGCAGTTAAGTATAAAAGCCTCAGATTACTATAGCAAGGGATAGAGTTGCATAGAAACTGTCATGAAACCATACAACTGTTCTACTGGGGATGCTTTCTCCAGTAGTTTCTGAATTTTGAAGTTGTTTTCAAACTGGGAAGTACATTTTTTTCCCTAAAAGAATAGGGAGATGTAAAGCTCATTTTTTTCCTACCATGTAGAAGTTCTGCCAGATGTTCCACTGAAGAGAGAAAGAGAGGGAAATGAAATGAGTAGGTATCCTGGGTATTGATAGGATAGAGCTAGCAATGATGACAGGCTTGTCTTAGAGCAAACATTGGCTATTTCAGCATTGCAAAAAGCTGTGCAAATAGGAACAAGCTTTAGAGCTTAGAAATACACTGGATGAAGATGGTGCATTTGATGTTTTAATTTTAGCACAATTTGGAGACTGACACTTTAGTTATTACTATTACATTTTTTTTTTTTTTTTTGACACACGAAAATGCCTGCTGTTGTACTGGTGGTGTGGAATAAGATAAGCATAGATTACAGAGAAGATCAGCTTGAAACACACAGAATCTGGATGACAACCCAGTTGAGCTGGGGCAGATATAATCTCTCAGTGAGGAGAGATTAATGATAAAATGAAACCACTATCGCCTTACTCATAGTGACAAAGAGAAAGAAGCACCTATCATTAGAAACTTGCCTGTCCTTGTCCCAATTAAAATAAGAAGGACCAGCTCAGCCTGGATCATGTATCTTATGATTGAAACAACTTAAATGCGTGACTATTGGATCGTAACTCCACTAATAACGGCTCATGGGCTAGGAAGATATGTAAAAAATGTTTACTACATGTAATTTTTATTTCATAAACATTACATTCCTAGAACATTAACATCAGACAAGGCCATGACTGTGATCATGATGGATAAAGAAAAAACAGAGCCACTCAACAATCATATGTGAATACATAAAAAACATAGATATTGTCCAGATCACAAAAATGACCAAAACTGGCTAATGGTTACTGCTTCTTTACCAATGACATCTTCAGCGTAGTCTCCTCACCACCTAGATAACATTTATTAAAATAGTCACAGAATTAGCTCCCCTCACAGCCTCCAATCCAACATTCTGCTACTTAAGGTCTCCCCTAAAATTGAAGTCCACATCCTATACTGGGTGTGTACTACCACCCGCTACTGCAGTTCTCCACAGTCCCCATGATGAACATCCTTTCTCCCTGCATGTGCACTAAACACAACTTGTTCAACCACAGGTGGTCTTTTATTGAACTTTGCTCTTTAGACAATTATACTAAAGTTAGTTCTATAACTGTGTTATTTGAAACTTTGAGTTGGCGAGTAATAGAAACCCACTTGAACAAGCTTAAAAATAAAGGATATTTATTTATTTATTTATTTATCCAAAACATAATACATGACTGGGTCAAAACATGAAAACATAGAAATGCAGATAGGCCTGAAGAAACACCTGAAAAAAGAATATTGAAGTCATTGTAAACGTAGGAGGCATTCTCTCCCTCTCTCTCTCTCTCTCTCTCTCTCTCTCTCTCTCTCTTTTTTCTCTTTGAATACTTATTTCCTTCAGTGTTCACTTTTTCCTGCAGAGAAGCTTTTTCTTTAGTTGTGACCAATGGAATAATATGGTGTCTTTAGCTATTGAGTGAAAATGTTACATTTCAGTTACATGTAGAGCCCGGTACATAATCGCACATGGATACTTAATGAGTGCCTGTTTTTCAGTATCCTGTCCTTGTCCCAATTAAAATAAGAAGGACCAGCTCAGCCTGGATCATGTGTCTTATGATTGAAACAACTTAAATGCGTGACTATTGGATCGTAACTCCACTAATAACGGCTCATGGGCTAGGAAGATATGTAAAACATGTTTACTACATGTAATTTTTATTTCATAAGCTAGTTTTAGTCTCAGTTAATTATACTGTTGTCTTTATGATGCCTAAACAGTAAATCAAAGGTGGGTACTTTTAGAGATTAATTTTATAATTAAGATAGTAGGTAATAAACACCATAGTCAAAGTTCTGGTGCCTCCAATCAACAGAACTTTTTAAGTTGTTCTGGATTAATATAACTTTTTCCCCAGCATGTAATATAAATTACATAATCATGAGAATACTCATCAATTTTTAGTAAACAATAGTAAGACAATGTTTACATCACTGTTACTGCAGAATCAAACAGTATTTGGAATAGCAATGATTAATTGTCTCTTTGCCCAATTATCTCATGCTTGATCTCTGCCCAAGAATCTCATGTTTACCATATGATGCACTTTGGGGTATAGCTGATTCACAGAAAATAAAAATATTATGCAAACTTCACCAAGACTGATGTTTATAAGTGGACTTGAAGTCTGTGTAAAGCAAAGGATTTTAATGGGTAAAATTAAATGCTTAAAATTAAGTGATTTCAGATTATTCAACAACTTCTTCTGACCTTGAAGGCTTGGTTCCATGAAATCAAAATGTTGTGCCCAAAATGCTTGTTTATGAGAATAGTTCAGTCACAGTTTTGTTCTGAAAAAGTGTGTAAGTGCTATTTCAGTCAAACATTTAATGATTTTGATGCTATAGATATAACCTCATTAATATTTTTAAAAATTGTTAACATAGCTTACCTTAGTAAATACCATCTTGATTGAATTTGTAACTTTTGAAATGGATATTTTTTGGTATGCTTTTATTTTTGTGTATGTTGGCAATTCACATTTCTATCTCTTGCAAAAGTTATGTAGTCTCTGCAATACATTTATATTCATGTTAAAATAGATTACTACTCATGGAGAGTGTTTCCCAAATACTTCACTGGACACCATGCCATCAATATGCAGCACGCTCTGGGAGAAAAGGTTTCTAAGCAACAGAATGCTTAGGGAATTCTATACACTGTTTTTATGTTTGATATTCACAAGGCATTAAAAATATATTGAAATCCTGTGGCAGAAGACATTGGTTCAGCTTTAACTTGGTATTTCAAAAACTCTTATATCCATGAAACCCTTTATTTGTACAATAATTTTTCTTGGAAAATATATGAAGATTCTTGTTATAAGAAAAAAACTTTATTATCTGGTGATTTTTTTTTTCTAAGAGTAACAGAATTCCTTGTAGGTAATATGTATACTCAAATTTGAATGAGGAAATTAATGTGAATAATGAGATAATGCATAAAACAACATTTTTAATGTTTGGTTTTATTTTAAGTGGACATGTCTAGCTGCAATATCTTGTTTCTGATACTGAAGTCCTAGAGGCATTTCTTCTTTCAATGCAGGAAAATACTCAATTCAATAGCATTTATTGATTGCTCATTTTGGGCAAGACATACTTTCTAAGTACTATTACGGATGGAAAGATAATTAAACATTAATCTCTGTCAAATAGAATTTCACCATCTAGCAGGAAATTACACACATGCAGACTCGCTTATGCATACATACTCACACATAACACTCAAACACATTCATTCATACACACACACACACTCACCACTCTACAGTAACTTGTGAAACATGCTGGAATGAAGAATGGACAAAATGTTTAGAAATTAGAAAGCAGAGAGAATAGGAGATGCATACTTGCTGGAAGGGGAAGGGAGAAAGCTTAACAGGTTTGAGATGTAAACTGGATTTAGAATGATGGGGATACAACTTAAAAGGCTGAAAAAAGGCTGATTCTTGGGCATTTTCTTTTTTTCTTTTTTTTTCTTTGAGACAGAGTCTTACTCAGTCGCCTAGGCTGGAGTGCAGTGGTGCAATCTCCCCTCACTGCAGGCTCCGCCGCCTCCCAGGTTCATGCCATTCTCCTGCCTCAGTCTCCCAAGAAACTGGGACTACAGGGGCCCACCACCATGCCCGGCTAATTTTTTTTGTATTTTTAGTAGAGACGGGGTTTCACTGTGTTTGCCAGGATGGTCTCGATCTCCTCACCTCGTGATCCACCTGCCTCGGCCTCCCAAAGTGCTGGGATTACAGGTGTGAGCCACCGCGTCCGGCAAAAGCTTAGCAGGTTTGAGATGTAAACTGGATTTAGAATGATGGGGATAAAACTTAAAAGGCCGATTCTTGGGCATTTTGAGCAGAAAGAAAAGTTTGAATGTGGTCTGAGAAACAAAGCATTGTTTGTCTTTGAAAGAGTTGTGAATCCAGATTGCACAATGTTTAAGGGTTGTGATATGATATTGCTACGGTCTGAATGATTGTGGTCTCTTCAAATTCATATCTTCAAATCCTCCCTCTTAAGTTGATGGCATTAGGAGGTGGGGCCTTTGGAAGGTGATTAGGTCATGAGGGCAGAACTCTCATGATTGGGATTAGTGACACCCCCTGTCCTTCCCGATCCAGAGTGCCCTGTCATCACTTTCCTGTGTGAGGTTGGCGTGAGAATGAAACTCTCTGTGAGGATGTGAACCCTCACCGCACGACAAATTGCTGCTACTTTAATCTTAGTCTTCCCAGCCTCCTGAAATGTGAGAAATAAACTTTTGTTGTATTTAAGTCCAGTTTCTGATATTTTGTTATAGCATCCAAAGATATGCAATGAGATTAGAAAAACAGTTATTGAAATATTGTAAAGGATCTATAACTCTAGCTAAAAGAATTTGGACATTGATTTTATCCTGTAAGTGAGTGAATATTAAATATGTTCATAAATGCGTCATCAATGTTAATATAATAGTATTAAATAGTCAACTAAATATTTGGAAGAAAGAATTATATCTTTAAGCAACATATTACCTATTTTATGAAGATAATTCAGGTGGTAAGAGATAGGATGAACTCAAGTAGGTATAACCTGAAGACAGAGAGACCCATTTGGAGGCTATTTTAAAAATTCAGAAGGGAACTGAAGAAAGCCTGACTTATAGCAGTGAACGAGAACATGGAATTGAGACACATGTAGGAGATGTTTTTTTTTAAATTATACTTTATGTTCTAGGGTACATGTGCATAACGTGCAGGTTTGTTACATATGTATACATGTGCCATGTTGGTGTGCTGCACCCATTGACTTGTCACTTACATTAGGTATATCTCCTAATGCTATCTCTCCCCCTCCCCCCACCCCCCAACAAGCCCCTGGTGTGAGATGTTCCCCTTCCTGTGTCCAAGTGTTCTCATTGTTCAATTCCCACCTATGAGTGAGAACATGTGGTGTTGGATTTTATATTCTTGCGATAGTTTGCTGAGACTGATGGTTTCTAGCTGCATCTATGTCCCTACAACGGACGTGAACTCATCCTTTTTATGGCTGCATAGTATTCCATGGTGTATATGTGCCACATTTTCTTAATCCAGTCTATCACTGATGGACATTTGGGTTGATTCCAAGTCTTTGCTATTGTGAAAAGTGCCACAATAAACATATGTGTGCATGTGTCTTTATAGCAGCATGATTTATAAACCTTTGGGTATATACCCAGTAATGAGATGGCTGGGTCAAATGGTATTTCTAGTTCTAGATCCCTGAGGAATCGCCACACTGTCTTCCACAATGGTTAAACTAGTTTACAGTCCCAGCAATAGTGTAAAAGCGTTCTATTTTTCCACATCCTCTCCAGCACCTGTTGTTTCCTGACGTTTTAATGATTGCCATTCTAACTGGTGTGAGATGGTATCTCATTGTGGTTTTGATTTGCATTTCTCTGATGGCTAGTGATGATCAGCATTTTTTTCATGTGTCTGTTGGCTGCATAAATGTCTTCTTTTGAGAAGTGTCTGTTCATATCCTTTGCCCACTTTTTGATGGGGTTGTTTTTTTCTTGTAAATTTGTTTGAGTTCTTTGTAGGTTCTGGATATTAGCCCTTTGTCAGATGAACAGATTGCAAAAATTTTCTCCCATTCTGTAGGTTGNTCCATATGAACTTTAAAGTAGTTTTTTCCGATTCTGTGAAGAAAGTTATTGGTAGCTTAATGGGGATGGCATTGAATCTGTAAATTACCTTGGGCAGTATGGACGTTTTCACGATATTGATTCTTCCTATGCCTGAGCATGGTATGTTCTTCCATTTGTTTGTGTCCTCTTTTATTTAATTGAGCAGTGGTTTGTAGTTCTCCTTGGAGAGGTCCTTCACATCCCTCGTAAATTGGATTCCTAGGTATTTTATTCTCTTTGAAGCAATTGTGAATGGGAGTTTGCTCATGATTTGGCTCTCTGTTTGTCTGTTACTGGTGTATGAGAATGCTTGTGATTTTTGTACATTGATTTTGTATCCTGAGACTTTGCTGAAGTTGCTTATCAGCTTAAGGAGATTTTGGGCTGAGACAATGGGGTTTTCTAAATATACAGTGATGTCATCTGCAAACAGGAACAATTTGACTTCCTCTTTTCCTAACTGAATACCTTTACTTTCTTTCTCTTGACTGATTGCCCTGGCCAGAACTTGGAACACTATGTTGAATAGGAGTGGTGAGAGAGGGCATCCCTGTCTTGTGCCAGTTTTCAAGAGGAATGCTTCCAGTTTTCTCCCATTCAGTATGATATGGGCTGTGGATATGTCATAAATAGCTCTTATTATTTTGAGTACTTTCCATCAATACCGAATTTATTGAGAGTTTTTAGCATGAAGCGCTGTTGAATTTTGTCAAAGGCCTTTTCTGCATCTATTGAGATAGTCATGTGGTTTTTGTCTTTGGTTCTGTTTATATTCTGGATTACGTTTACTGATTTGTGTATGTTGAACCAGCCTTGCATTCCAGGGATGAAGCCCGCTTGATCATGGTGGATAAGCTTTTTGATGTGCTGCTGGATTCGGTTTGCCAGTATTTTATTGAGGATTTTTGCATCGATGTTCATCAGGAATATTGGTCTAAAATTCTCTTCTTTTGTTGTTGTCTTTCTGCCAGGCTTTGGTATCAGGATGATGTTGGCCTCATAAAATGAGTTAGGGAGGATTCCCTCTTTTTCTATTGATTGGAATAATTTCAGAAGGAATGGTACCAACTCCTTCTTGTACCTCAGGTAGAATTTGGCTGTGAATCCATCTGGTCCTGGACTCTTTTTGGTTTTTAGGCTATTAATTATTGCCTTAATTTCAGAGGCTGTTATTGGTCTATTCAGGGGTTCCACTTCTTCTTGGTTTAGTCTTGGGAGAGTGTATGTGTCCAGGAATTTATGCATTTCTTCTAGGTTTTCTAGTTTATTTGCGTAGAGGTGTTTATAGTATTTTCTGATGGTAGTTTATATTTTTGTCGGGTCAGTGGTGATATCCCCTTTATCAATTTTTATTGCGTCTATTTGATTCTTCTCTCTTTTCTTCTTTATTAGTTTTGCTAGTAGTCTATCGGTTTTGTTGATCTTTTCAAAAAACCAGCTCCTAGATTCATTGATTTTTTAAAGGGTTTTTTGTGTCTCTATCTCCTTCATTTCTCTGATCTTAGTTATTTCTTGCCTTCTGCTAGCTTTTGTATGTGTTTGCTCTTGCTTCTCTAGTTCTTTAAATTGTGATGTTAGAGTGTCAGTTTTAGATCTTTCCTTCTTTCTCTTGTGGGCATTTAGTGCTATAAATTTTCCTCTACACACCGCTTTAAATGTGTCCCCGAGATTCTGGCATGTTGTATCTTTGTTCTCATTCGTTTCAAAAATATCTTTATTTCTGCCTTCATTTTATTATGTACCCAGTAGTCATTCAGGAGCAGGTTGTTCAGTTTCCATTGTACTTGAGTGGTTTTGATTGAGTTTCTTAATCCTGAATTCTAGTTTGATTGCACTGTGGTCTGAGAGACAGTTTGGTATAATTTCTGTTCTTGTACATTTGCTGAGGAGTGCTTTACTTCCAACTATGTGATCAACTTTGGAATAAGTGCGATGTGGTGCTGAGAGGAATGTATATTCTGTTGATTTGGGGTGGAGAGTTCTGTACATGTCTATTAGGTCCACTTGGTGCAGAGTTGAGTTCAATTCCTGGATATCCATGTTAACTTTCTGTCTCACTGATCTGTCTGATGTTGACAGTAAGGAGTTAGTCTCCCATTATTATTGTGTGGGAGTCTAAGTCTCTTTGTAAGTCTCTAAGAACTTGCTTTATGAATCTGGGTGCTCCTGTATTGGGTGCATATATTTTTAGGATAGTTAGCTCTTCTTGTTGAATTGATCCCTTTATCATTATGTAATGGCCTTCTTTGTCTCTTTATCTCTTTTGATCTTTGATGGTTTAACATCTGTTTTATCAGAGACTAGGATTGTAAGCCCCTGCCTTTTTTTGTTTTCTATTTGCTTGGTAGATCTTCCTCCATCCCTTTATTTTGGCCTATGTGTGTCTCTGCATGTGAGATGGGTCTCCTGAATACAGCAAACTGATGGGTCTTGATTTTGTATCCAATTTGCCAGTCTGTGTCTTTTAATCGGTGCATTTAGTCCATTTACATTTAAGGTTAATATTGTTATGTGTGAACTTGATCCTGTCATTATGATATTAGCTCTTTATTTTGCTCACTAGTTGATGCAGTTTCTTCCTAGCATTGATGGACTTTATATTTTGACATGTTTTTGCAATGGCTGGTACACGTTGTTCTTTTCCATGTTTAGTGTTTCCTTCAGTATCTCTTGTAGGGCAGGCCTGGTGGTGACAAAATTGCTCAGCATTTGCTTGTCTGTAAAGGATTTTATTTCTCCTTTACTTATGAAACTTAGTTTGGCTGGATATGAAATTCTGGGTTGAAAGTTCTTTTAGTTTGATTGGCTTCCCTTTGTGGGTAATCCGACCTTTCTCTCTGGCTGCCCTTAACATTTTTTCCTTCATTTTAACTTTGGCAAATCTGACAATTACGAGTCTTGGAGTTGTTCTTCTCAAGGAGTATCTTTGTGGCATTCTCTGTATATCCTGAATTTGAATGTTGGCCTGCCTTACTAGGTTGGGGAAGTTCTCCTGGATAATATCCTGCAGAGTGTTTTCCAACTTGGTTCCATTCTTCCTGTCACTTTCAGGTACACCAATCAGACATAGATTTGATCTTTTCACATAGTCCCATATTTCTTGGAGGCTTTGTTCATTTCTTTTCTACTCTTTTTGGTCTAAACTTCTCTTCTCACTTCATTTCATTCATTTGATCTTCAGTCACTGATACCCTATCTTCCAGTTGACTGAGTCAGTTACAAAGCTGTTGCATTTGTCACATAGTTCTTGTGTCATGGTTTTCATCTGTATTGGGTCATTAAGGACTTCTTTACATTGGTTATTCTAGTTAGCCATTCGTCAAATCTTTTTTCAAGGTTTTTAGTTTCTTTGCACTGGGTTCATACTTCCTCCTTTAGCTCTGAGAAGTTTGATCATCTGAAGGCTTCTTCTCTCAACTCGTCTAAGTCATTCTCCATCCAGCTTTGTTCCGTTGCTGGTGAGGAGCTGGGTTCCTTTGGAGGGGGAGAGGCGCTCTGGATTTTTAGAATTTTCAGCTTTTCTGCACTGCTTTTCCCCATCTTTGTGGTTTTATCTACCTTTGGTCTTTGATGATGGTGATGTACAGATGGGGTTTTGGTGTGGATATCCTTTCTGTTTGCTAGTTTTCCTTCTAGCAGTCAGGACCCTCAGCTGCAGGTCTGTTGGAGTTTGCTCAAGGTCCACTCCAGACCCTGTTTGCCTGGGTATCAGCAATGGAGGCTGCAGAAGAGTGAATATTGCTGAACAGCAAATATTGGTGTCTGATCGTTCCTCTGGAAGCTTCGTCTCAGAGGTGTACCCGACTGTGTGAGGTGTGAGGTGTCAGTCTGCCCCTAGTATGGGATGTCTCCCAGTTAGGCTACTCGGGTGTCAGGGACCCACTTGAGCAGGCAATCTGTCCATTCTCAGATCTCAAACTCTGTTCTGGGGAACCACTATTCTCTTTAAAGCTGTCAGACAGTGACATATTCATCTGCAGAGGTTTCTGCTGCCTTTTGTTTGGCTATGCCCTGTCCCCAGAGGTGAATTCTACAGAGGCAGGCAGGTCTCCTTGAGCTGTGGTGGGCTCCTCCCTGTTTGAGCTTCCCGGCAGCTTTGTTTACCTACTTAAGCCTCAGCAATGGTGGGTGCCCCTCCCAAAGCCTCGCTGCCACCTTGCAGTTAGATCTCAGACTGCTGTGCTAGCAATAAGGGAGGCTCCATGGGCATGGGACCTTCCAAGCCAGGCACGGGATATAATCTCCTGGTGTGCCCGTTTGCTAAGACCCTTGGTAAAGCACAGTATTAGGGTGGGAGTGACCCAATTGTCCAGGTGTTGTGTGTCATGGGTTCCCTTGGCTAGGAAGGGGAATTCCCTTCCCCCTTGCACTTCCCAGGTGAGGCAATGCCTCGCCTTGCTTCAGCTCTCACTCACTTGGCTGAACCCACTGCCCTGCACCCACTGTCTGACATGCCCCAGTGAGCTGAACCCAGTACCTCAGTTGGAAATGCAGAAATCACCTGTCTTCTGTGTTGCTCATGCTGGGAGCTGGAGGCTGGAGCTGTTCCTCTTCGGCCATCTTGGCGCCAACTCCCAGGAGATGTTTTAGAAAAAGAACAGCCTAAATGATTGAGTGGCTACATGGGAATGTGAAAAGGTTTGAGAAAGCACTGAGGTGGATATGAAACCCTGGATTATCAGGGAGGGTGCAGTGGACCTGGTTTGCTAGGCAAGTAAATGAACCTTCCTCTCCAGTTCTAAATCTGAGCTCTCTGATAAGAAAAGTGCCTGTAGACAGATAAGGAACATGTTCATTCCAGGGGCCCAAGAATCTAAATTTACCTTTGCAAATTGTGAACTTTTGAGTCCAAATGACTAGAGGAATAAAAATACTACCTATAAAGTAAAATGGGCAGAAGAAGCAAGAGTGGAGAGGAAAGGGTGCTTTTTAATTTTTGCCTGAATTCCTACTGTGAGCAGGGAGTTATGCTAGGGCTAAGAAAACCAAGAGTTATAAGACATATCTCTTTGACAGCTCTGTGGTCTAAGGATATAGGAAATTGTATAATGAATTAATAGGGAAGGCATCATATGTTTCATTCAAAATCAGTGTCAAAGAGAATAAATTCTTCAGAAGTTCAAATAAGATATCAAGGAGATTTGGAGTGTTAAAATTATTTTTTAAACTTTTGTCTTAAATTCAGGGGTACAAGTGCAGGTTTGTTATATAGGTAAACTTGTGTCATGGGGGCTTGTTGTACAGATTATTTTATCGCCCAGGTAAAACATTATTTAATAATATGAAAACTGGTCTTCTTAAGAAGGGCTAAGAATTTAGCTAAGCTTAAAGGAGTGGGATAGGGCATTCTAGACATGGAAAACAGTGTAAGTAAAGACAAAGACCCTTGTATATATGTAAGTTCATTTGTGTGTCTATCCATCCATTCATTTAATAAGTTTTGGTTACCTAATATATGCCAGGCACAATCTATAAAGAATATTCAGAAATAAAAAAATCATACCAATTTTATGGCAATGATGTTTTACATTTGACTAACACCTGCTGGGCATTGCAGGAGGTGCTTCCACCTACTTCATTTATTTAATCTTCATAAGGTGTCTTTACAGATAAGAAACTTTAGTTCAGAGAGATTAAGAACTTCAAAACTACATATGGTGTCTTTTCAGAAATAAAACCATATCAATCACATATTTTGACTCTAAACGGTTCTCTTACACCATTACATGCCCTTCATGCAATAACCTTTGGGTTAATTTATTAATCCAACCATTTTTATATTTGGAGATTAAGAACTGAGAAAGACTATGAAAGATCTCAAAGTTAAGTATAAAACTTGCTTTAGTCCTGAGAGAGGTGGGGTCATGGGAATTCTATACTTATTAGTCCCATCCGGGCTATATGTGACTCTCATGGGCTCTAGACACTTAAGACTTTGATGGCCCCTTCTTCAATTAAGTGTTATATTTATTTTATGATCGCATTGGTATAAAGATGAATATATGTAGTATAAGACCTAAAATGTTCAATATTGTGTGCTGCTTTAACATCTGGTGAAACCCAGAGGGTCTCGAATAGCCTAACTATGAGCCACATGGTTATTCTGCTTCCATGGAAAAGGTCTTCTAGGGCAAAATGTTTGTATTCCCATAAAATCATAAACTTCAAATGTTGAAGCCCTTTACCCCAACCTGATGGCATTTGCATTTGTAATGGAGCCTTTGGAGGTCACTAGGTTTATATTAGGTTATGATGACAGGACTTTCATGATGGGATTAGTGGCCTTATGTAAAGAGAAAGAAAGATCTCTCTCTCCTTCCCTACCCATTGGCATGCACCAAGCGAAGGCCATGTAAGCACATAGGGGGATGGCATCTGTTTGTAAGATACAAGGTAATCCCTCAGCAGACACTATATCTGCAGGCACATGGATCTTGGATTTCTTGGCCTCCAGAACTGTGAGAGATGAATTTCTGTTGTTTAAGCCACTCAGTCTATGACATTTTGTTATGGCAGCCCAAATAGACTATGACACCTAGCCAAACAATCCCCTTTATCAAAGGAACCAGGTTCAGTTCCTACTTATCCCTGAGTAATAGGATTCAGTTTCCTGACAGTTCATGGAGTTGCTCAAGCAAGCCAATTACATCCCCCTTTGGAAACCAGGGAGCACTATCCTCTTGTTACCATCAAGCCTGCTTTCCACAGTCTCTGCTTGTTTACTGTGTTCTAAGTACAACAACCTCCATGTGGCTCTGTATGGTGTAGTGTGTTCCTGCCCTAGGCTTTGAGTATATGTGACCAATGAACTGCTGTTGACATTATCTGTCCAATGTCATGTGTCGTGTGTTTGGCCATTGCCATAATCCTTGGTCAGGAATCCTTCCTTTCCCAATGAGGCGAATAGGAGGCAATGGAAACACCATACCAATAGTAGATATTTCTTTGACCTAGCTCATTTTTAAATTCTGATTTTAAAGGATTAGGCCAGGCAGATGAAGAGGTCGGGAGAGACCATCCTGGCCAACATGGTGAAATCCCATCTCTACTAAAAATACAAAAAATTAACTGGGTGTGGTGTCATGCACCTGTAGTCCCAGCTATTCAGGAGGCCAAGGCAGGATAATCGTTTGACCCCAGGAGGTAGAGGTTGCAGTGAGCTGAGATGGCGCCACTGCACTCCAGCCTGGCAACAGAGCAAGACTCTGTTCAAATAAATAAATACATAAAAGGAATTAAAACATTTTCATAGGCTCTGAAAGGTACTGTGGGGTCTAGACAAGGTGCCTACTGTGCCTAATAGAGAATTTAGCCATGGCCCAATATCAAACTCTATTATAGTTGAATTTTTTATTTTACTTTTATTTAATATAATGGCCTTTCATCTCAAATATATTCTAAAAGTGATGAAAATAGAAAGGCACTCCTCATACTTTTTGAGAAGAAAAAATTTTATTCTAAGTTAAACTAGCTTTTCTTTCCTCATTATACCTAGTACAACTAGACTTATGGTCACTCTTAAAAAGTCATTACCAGGTGCTTTTATAGGATATGCTTAAATAGAATCTGAATGTTGAGGCAGGAAAGACACAGATAATATACTTCAAACTATTTTGTGAACTGTAAAACATTACAAGAGTGCAACGTGTAATTCTTATGTAGGTCAGTGATTTTTAAACAATGCTCACAAAACCACAGGGTTTCCTCCAGGCTGTCTTGGGGGCTGCTGGGAAGGGCAGGTGTTGAAAGCTGGTGGGACTGTGGGATTCTGCCCACTCTGCTCTTTCTCCTCTCTCACTCCTTGGTTAATCAGTCCAGCTCTGTTTATCTACATTGACCAAGCAAAAGATTTGATTGGAAGCAAGGATCCTGCTTCACAAAATGTTTTAAAATCGCTAATTGTATTTATCTCTCATGTCCTACATCTAACAAGCATTTGATATAATGAGAAGCTAGAAAATTAAGCCAAAGCTGAATTTGATACAATAAATCAATGTGAAAAAGCACCAGTTGATAATAACTTGGCAATAGTGACATACTATGAAGATGTAGGGATGACAAGGTAGAAATAAAATTTTACTTTCTTTGAAGATAAACACGGATACCTTGAGAAGCCGCTAGACATTTTATTGAATTTTAAATGCTGCATCCCATTATTTATACCAGATACACACAAGCATCTGTTCAACCACGTCTGTCAGCAACGGGTTTCAGGGATACCAGCCCTTGTTAACAATAAATCCTTTCACTGAACAGCTAGCGTAACTCCTCTCTATGCTCCCTTCAACCTCTTTCCTCTTATCTTGCTCCAAATTGAAATGGAAACAACTGGTTATCACCCTACTCATTACAGTCCTTATTTTGAAAGAATAGTTCTCCTCTTGGTTGTCTTTTTTCCTAAAACTAAATCCCAGTTTTCTCAGCCTTTCCACAAAGCTATTATTTCCAATTCTGCCAGCATACTTTTGGTTCCTGTAAACATTCTCCTCAGTCTTAAGAAGTGAATCAACATATCCTTTGCCAACAACTTGATATTTCATATTTTAAGGAAAACTTTGTCACACGAGGTGATGCTTTCCTTGTTAATAGACATCAAAAATAGCTTGTTTTATATCTTCTAAGGACCACTATTTTGGATATCCCCATTACTCAAAACTTTCTGAATGTCAGAATCATATTCTACATTCAGATACTCACCAAAATTCCTGCTGTGATTGTAAGTTATAGTCAAAATAACACAAAGTTAGTAAAAGGCACAATGACAAAATGCTCAGAGTCAATGTAAACAAAAGAAAAGAGGAGAGTCAAGAAGAATAAACTCAGCTTTTTCTAGTTGGATCGTTCATTGAATTATTGATATATATATCTTAGGGTTGTAAATGATTGTGTGTAGTTTGTGGCTTAAAATGATCTATGAAAACATCCCATTACCTGAAATGAGTGTTTCAAAAAAATTGCAGGTTTCAAAGTTTCAAAAAATATTGTTAAATGACAATTCTAGTGATTTATTTAAAAGTTCAAATTAAGTTTCCAATGCGCTTGTGAGACTGTGCTGTGAGTGATTCCTGACAGTTACCTTTTTGTGGTACCTTAAAATACCTGCAAATACCATAAAGGCTATTGTAACATTCTTTTTTATTATTATTATTATTATTATTATATTATTATTAATACTTTAATTCTTAGGGTACATGTGCAAAACGTGCAGGTTTGTTACATATGTACTTGACCATGTTGGTGTGCTGCACCCATCCTCGTCATTTACATCAGGTATAACTCCCAATGCAATCTCTCCCCCCTCCACCCTCCCATAATAGGCCCGGTATGTGAGTTCCCCTTCCCCGAGCCAAGTGATCTCATTGCTCAGTTCCACCTATGAGTGAGAACATGGCGGTGGTTTGGTTTTTCTGTTCTTGCGATAGTTGCATGAGAATGATGGTTTCCAGCTGGCATCCATGTCCGCCTACAAAGACACAAACTCATCCTTTTTTTATGGGCTAATAGTATTCCCATGGTGCATTATGTGCCCCACATTTTCTTAATCAGTCCTGTCATTGATGGACATTTGGGTTGATTCCAAGACTTTGCTATTGTGAGTAGTGTAACATTCTTATACAAACTGGGCTTCTGCAGGCCACACCAACTGAAGATCATAGAACAGTTGTAGAAAACGTTCTTTTGCTTTTGCCATCTTCAGATTACATGAGTTGGATTGTATCTTTCTCAGATATACCTCCAAATTGTTTTATAATTGTATAAGGCTTGCCTTAAGTATGATTCATTTTAAGAATTTATTCTACCTAGTCATATCTGACATTTTCTTCTTTTATTCTATCAATTTTGGAAGTGATTTTGCACGAGGTAAAATCGTGCAAAATGACTGAAGCAAACCAGTTACAGGTTTTGTGTGCTAATCCAGCTATGAAGCCACTACAAATCGCCACATGCTGACTCTTATCACTGACAAAACAGTGACATTGTCTGAACTAACTTGTACCAATGGAGCTGAACATTTCTTTTTCTGTCACTATTCAGTTAATGTCCATTCAATAGTTTAGAGAGTTAGTTCTTTTATTTTACTCACTATTTTATTATAGACTCCTTTTCCTAAGGCCCAAAATAGCATTCATAGAAACTGGATCAGCAGATAATCTGATGGAGAGATTTCTGACTGTATTATGGGAAAAATGTTGTTATATATCTTGACAGCTTTCTTCTGTGTTCCATCCCAGAAGCATAGTGAACTGCTTCTGCAAATAGAGCCCATGCGGCCCAATTCCTCCAGTTCTCTAGACTATCTCAGACCTTGTTTTCAATCCTAGTGTGAATATAGTTTCAGCCCAAGATTAATTACAACTATATAGTCTTCCAATTACATGACTATTAATGCCCAGGAAAATATCTACTCCAACTCCTAAGGATCCTTTCTTAAGTGGAATCCCAATACTTTTAGGCTCCCAGATAAATAGTTGCACAAAATTCCTGACATCAATGGAGTCTCTTAAATGAATCAGGCTTGACACTCAGTCGCTATTCTGACTCCTCTATGGAAACTAATAGTAGTTTTCTTCATTTCCTGCAAATATATACAGGGACCTACCAAGGCTAGGGTTAAAAGATATTTTTTACCCCTAGCCCTCTGTAACAGAGGCTGTTGGTCTCATGTCTTATTTGCTGACCACCTGAGTTCATCTGCAGTTCTGGTTCACAATCCCAGGCCTATATGAAGCACATTAAAAGAACCTTCTCCACCACAGGCGTTTGCTACCCAAAGTGAAGAATATGGTGGGAATTAACACTCCTTTAATCCTCAACCAATGGAGGGTCCTGGCTTTCACGTTCTGTGGTGAAATTCTGAGCTACATTTCACATGGCTTCTCAGAGAGTCCACAGGGATTGAACACAGGTTTCCCAAAGCAATAAACCCTTTTATTAAAAGATATTTTGTTTTGTTGGCTTTAGTCTGCTGTGTTACTTGCCCAATTTCCTCATTTGTGTTTTCTCTCAAATAAGCTTCCTTATTTGTGTTTCTCTCAAATAAGGCAATTACTTGTCTCGAGGTCTGTTTTTGTAGGAGCACAAACTAACAGGTGTTCTCTTTCAAGCATTATGTTCTCAGATGATCAGTAGCCGTGTTTTGTTTTATTTTATTTTTATTCTAACAATAAATTAAAACAGGCTGACTTCTTTGTTTATTTTTCTGAGACAGGGTTTTGCTCTCGCCCAGGCTAGAATGCAGTAGTGAGATTTCATTCATCACAACCTCTGCCTCCTGGGCTCAAGTGATCCTCCCACCTAAGCCTTCCAAGTAGCTGGGACTACAGGAACAAGCCACCAGGCCTGGCTAATTTTTGTGTCTTTTTTGGTAGAAATGGGATTTCACCGTATTGCCCAGGCTGGTCAGGATAACTGTTATTTTACTCAAGTTTGCACACTATCTCTATCTATCTAATTCAACATTTCGTACATGATGAATAACCCTAGGATGTTGTTAAATAAATGAAAAGTCTAAAATTTTGTATGGATTGTGTATTTTGTATTCGCCATTAAAAGAAATGGCAAAAACCGCAATTACTTTTGAACCAACCTAAAATTTTATATTTATATAGTCTATCTATCTACCTACTTACCTATCTAGCTCCTATCTATCTAATCCATTCACCATACACATCTAGTGTAATATTTTCTTAACATATACTCATGCTAGTATTATTTTTGGCATTAGGAAACCCAATGGTATTAATGGTTCCTGCTCTCACAGAATTTTGTAGTCTAATGGGTGAGATGAACATTACATGAAACTTACACAAATTGTTACTCATGATTGCAAGTAGTAAAAAAGAACAGTGCCAATCACATTGAAATTATAAATATTAAAGCACCTAAACATATCTTGGGTGAGAGAGTGTGGTGGAAAAATTTTCCCCAGAAGTAATGCTTCCATTACTTTCTTAAGCAAAAACAGCTAGAAGCAGAGGGCAGTGTGGATCACAAACTCTCTCTCTCACTCTGTTAGGATCTTAGATGGTACCTGAATGAGATGAAAAATAGTAATTGTCTCTTCTGTTTTGCTTTAAAACAATTTTAGATCTTCCTATTACAACATTTTAATGACCTAATTGAACTATGGTGCAGAGACAGTTTCAATTACATTAATTCTAATTACTTACAACACATTTAAATTGCATGGTATGAATTTGAGTTACTCCTCGTTCTAATATTTCTTTGTGCCGCGGTTCCATGATGGGTTTCTATTTCTGTGTGTAAATGTTATAGTTCTTGCTGTTTCAAGTATAATTCCATTTTCATTTGTTTTTAAGGAAAATAAGTTGAGTTAAAATTATTTTCTCTTTCTTGAAGTTTCATTGGCTCATTAAAGGTCAGCCGTTTCATAAAAATTTTCAAAATGATACAATGACATTTCAGAATAACATGGGTGCAAAGGAGGGCCAATTTTCAAAAAATAAAGAGTAAAAGAAGAGATGAAAAGCTTAAACCAGCTACATATTCATGTTATACATTGCAGGCAATGTTTAGCTACAAAGTTATATTAATAATTAGTGCCAGTTTATAACAGAAACATTTAAATGGTAATGATCTTAAGTCTTAATTTTCCCCTTTCTTTTATCTTCTCCATTTTCTTTAAGAGATTTACAAAGTCAGCAGAAAGGGGAAAAATCTAATAATATCTTTTGGGTGAGGCCATGGACATATATATTAGGTGAAATCATTCTTGACTCTTGGTTGCACTTGAGACCTTTCATTGAACTCTTCATTAACAATTTCCTCCTGACCAAAGGCCAGGCCACAAATTCCATATAATATTACTTTTTTTGTTTGTTTGTTTTGTATTTTTGGTCACTCCTAAAAGAGTTTCTCCAATTCATTTACCCGAACTTCTTTACAATGATTTACTTCATACCTACTGCCCTTTGCCTACCTTCTTTGGACCTGATACGTCATGCTGTCTTTGGTTTCCTTTCTTTCCTTGTGACTTTCAGATCAGTTTCCCTTCTAGTCAGGCCTACAGTGGGACACTTTTTCTGTTTCCAGAAACCTATCTCAGGTCAGAGCCCCAGCTACTTGGTTACTAAAAAGGAAATTTTGAAGAGTTTTTGCCTTAGAATTAAAATATACCTAGAGTACTGGGCAGATTTTTGTCAGAGTTGTGAGAAAGGCAGAGCCATATTAAAAAATACAAGATAAAAATAATAAGGATGAAATAGCACAGAAGCTTTCATCAAGTGTGTTTCTATAATCAAGGTCGATGGAGGGATTTTCACAGGCTTATCTATACTACCACAAAAAGTAATGAAGCTTGAAATTTTCTAGTGATACACTGGAGTGGAATAAGCAGTTCTATACAGAATTTTCAAACAGCCATTGAATTTTTCAGCTTAACAGTGTGACAGTCAGTCCTAATTCTTTTTAGATAGTCTTTAAATGTTATTTAGTATATTTTTTTGAGGCAAGTAAAACAAATCGTTCTGTAAAGCCCTATATTCCTCTTTCTTCCCCCTTTGACTTTGTGAATATTTATTCCCCAGGTACCTATTGGCTTTACACGCATTTAGAAATTATGAATTAAAATTCAAATCATGAATAGGTGCTTATTTTATGGTTTAGAGACTTTTAAAGAATTTTTTGTTTGTTTGTTTTGACGCAGGGTCTCATCTGTCACCAGGTTGGAGTGCAGTGGTGCAATCTTGGCTCACTGCAAACCTCTGCCCCCAAGGTCAAGAGATCCTCCCACCTTAGCCTCCTGAATAGCTGGGACTATAGGTGTCCACCACCAGGCCTACTTAATTTTTGAATTTTTTGTAGAGAAGAGTTTTCACTATGTTGCCCAAGAGTACTTTTAATTATTGCTTCAAATATGTCTAAGACCGACAAGCCAGATTAGCCGTCATTATTTTTAAAAATCATAATGGGCCCTGTACCAGTCAATTTAATAATAAGAATTATAGTATATATTTTGACAACATAAGGAAACACCACAGTCTTTATTTTTATTCAATAATAGATAAGAATGCTAACTTCAGAAGCAATGATTACATAGCTGACTGTATTGATCAGCAGATGGAAGCACAGATCTTCAAAAAGAAATAAAAAAGTTGAGAAGACAAGGTATAGACTTACAAATCTGTTAAAGGACTGTTATTCAGTGTGTACAAAGAACTCTTAAAACTCAGTGATAATGGGTGAAATATCTTGACAGCTCACCAAAGAAAATATCCAGAGGGCAAATGGCATAAAAAAAGGTGCTGGGTGGGGCACAGTGGCTCACGTCTGTAATCCCAGCACTTTGGGAGGCCGAGGCGGGTGGATCACGAGGTCAGGAGATTGAGACCCCGGTGAAACTCCGTCTCTACTAAAAACACAAAAAAATTAGCCAGGCCTGGTGGCAGGCACCTGTAGTTCCAGCTACTCAGGAGGCTGAGGCAGGAGAATGGCATGAACCTGGGAGGCCGAGCTAGCAGTGATCCGAGATCGCACCACTGTACTCCAGCCTGGGCAACAGAGCAAGACTCTGTCTCAAAAAAAAAAAAAAAAAAGGTGCTCAACATTATACGTCCTTAGGAGATTGGAAATTAAAATAACAATGAGTTGCTACTATACACCTATTAGAGTGACCAAAATCCCGAATACTTCCAACATCAAGTGCTGTCAAAGATACTGGTACCAAAACAAGAGATATAGACCAATGGAACAGAACAGAGCCCTCAGAAATAATACCACCCATCTACAACCATCTGATCTTTGACAAACCTGACAAAAACAAGAAATGGGGAAAGGATTCCCTATTTAATAAATGGTGCTGGGAAAACTGGCTAGGTATACATAGAAAGCTGAAACTGGATTCCTTCCTTACACCTTATACAAAAATTAATTCAAGATGAATTAAAGACTTAAAATGTTAGACCTAAAACCATAAAAAACCCTAGAAGAAAACCTAGGCAATACCATTCAGGACATAGGCATGGGCAAGGACTTCATGACTAAAACACCAAAAGCAATGGCAACAAAAGGCAAAATTGACAAATGGGATTAAACTAAAGAGCTTCTTCACAGCAAAAGAAACTACCATCAAAGTGAACAGGCAACATAATGGGATAAAATTTTTACAATCTACCCATCTGACAAAGGGCTAATATCCAGAATCTACAAAAAACTTAAATTTACAAGAAAAAAAATCAAACAACCCCATCAAAAAGTGGACAAAGAATATGAACAGACAATTCTAAAAAGAAGACATTTATACAGCCAACAGACAAATGAAAAAGAGCTCAGCATCACTGGCCATCAGAGAAATGCAAATCGTAACCACAATGAGATACCATCTCACAACAGTTAGAATGGTGATCATTAAAAAGGCAGGAAACAACAGGTGCTGGAGAGGATTTGAAGAAATAGGAACACTTTTACATTGTTGGTGGGACTGTAACTAGTTCAACCATTGTGGAAGACAGTGTAGTGATTCCTCAAGGATCTAGAACTAGAAATACCATTTGAGCCAGCCATCTCATTACTGGGTATATACCCAAAGGATTATAAATCATGCTGCTATAAAGACACATGCACACGTATGTTTACTGAGGCACTATTCACAATAGCAAAGACTTGGAATCAACCCAAATGCCCATCAATGATAGACTGGATTAAGAAAATGAGGCACATACACACCATGGAATACTATGCAGCCATGAAAAAGGATGAGTTCATGTACTTTGTAGGGACATGGATGAAGCTGGAAACCATCATTCTGAGCAAACTATTGCAAGGACAGAAAACTAAACACAGCATGTTCTCATTCATAGGTGGGAATTGAACAATGAGAACACTTGGACCCAGGGTGGGGAACATCACACACCAGGGCCTGTCATGGGGTGAGGGGAGGGGGGAGGGATAGCATTAGGAAATATAGCTAATGTTAATGACGAGTTAATGGGTGCAGCACACCAACATGGCACATGTATACATATGTAACAAACCTGCATGTTGTGCACATGTACCCAAGAACTTAAAGTATGATAGAAACAAACAAACAAATGAACAAAAAGATTAGAGCATCAGGACATCTCATTTGTTGCTGGTGAGAATGTAAAAATGGTACAATGACTTTGGAAGACAATTTGGAGGTTTCTTATAAAATAAAATACACCTATCATGCAATCCGACAATCACACTTTTTGGTATTTACCCAAAGGAGTTAGAAACAAATTCAACACAAAAGTCTACGTATAGGTGTTTATAGCAGTTTTATTCATAATTGCCAAAACTTGAAAGTAACCAACATGTCCTTCAGTAGGTGAATGATAAACAAATTGAGGTACATCCAGGAATAGTATTTAGTACAAAAAAGAAAGGAACTATCAAGCCGTAAAAAGAAAAAAACATAAAGGAATCTGAAAATATATATTTCCAAATGAAAGAAACCAACCTGAAAAGGCTACATATTGTATGTTTCAATCAATATGATATTTTGGAGAAGGCAAAACTGTGGAGATGGTAAAAGGATCAGTGGTTGCCAGGAGTTGAGGAAGGGTGGCAGAGATAAACAGGTGGAGCACAGAGGATTTTTTGGGCAGTGGAATTACTCTGTGTGAAGCTATAATGGTGGTTACATGTCATTATACATTTGTCCAAACCCAAAGAATGTACAGTGACAAGAGTGAACCAATTTAGGACAAATGTATCAATATAGGTTTGTTGTTTAAAACAAATTAACCATTCTGGTTGGGGAGGGTGTTTGCAGTGTGGGAGGTGTATGAAAACTCTATGCGCTTTCTGCTGAATTTTGCTGTAAAACTAAAACTGTTCTAAAAATAAAGTCCAATTTTCTTAAAAAAAGAAATGAGGACCTCCAGAAATAGTAAAACTAAGGATAAAATATATTACTTTGTATTTTTTAACTCTCTAAAGATAATTGACTATCTAAAGCAAACATAGTAGCCATATATTGTGAGGCTTATAACATATATAAAAGCAAAATGTTAGCACCAAAGGTGGGAGTAGGAAATGGGGAGTACAGATTCTCAGAACTCCCTCTCTTAACTTGCACGGACAGTGCAAACCATGAGTCACAGTTTGCTGATGGCCTACGAACAGATGAATCTTCCTGGTGTTGATTCATACTGTATTTTAAGAGCTGAATCAGTTGTATTTAAAAATCCGGCAATTTTGTATAAATTCCTGATACTTCATTTTTCTTGAAAAAGATCTGGCTTCAATTGGCCTGCATTTATGCATAGCAATGATCATCTGCAGCTGAGGATTCACTGCTTCCTTGGGCTGGATAAGTGGCTCTCCAGTATTCTTTTACCTTCACCTTATCTTATTTAATTCTTGACAATAAGAATCAGTTTCCATTTATCACCATACTCTGATATTGCTTTACTTGTTTCCTTCACTTCTTTTCTGATAGCAGTCATTTGATTTGTGATCACTGGTCTAAAATGCTTAAGGATGAAGGAAAAAAATAAAATAACCGTTCAAGAAATGTACCCCGTTGAGGCAAATATAACGTAAAAATTTGTGCTATCCCCACATGAAGATCTACAAGATACAATCAAATTGTCTGTGGTGATATGGTGGGGGACAGCTCAACATCTTTTTTTCCTTTTTTTAATCATGGCACCTTAATTTTCCTTTGAAGAACTCTGCCCACCTCTCCTGCTTTTCTGAATTGTGAATGTTCTTGGTGCATCTGTTAATGAAATTATCCTCCCCACTGGGCCAATAAGACTGGTAATTTGAAATCTGAAGGATGTGAAACAAGGATGGAGAATCATTGACCCTCTTTTATTCTGGTTGCATGGCCTTATAAACTGGCCCTTTGTTCTTACCCTGGTTCCTGTCTTTTGTGATAGAAGAGATTTTCAACTCTTATTTTTTAAATTTATAAGTCACTTCATATTACTTCAATAAACTGTGGTTTTCTTTAAATTTTTGAGACTTAGGAAATATTGCTTGCTGTCAAAAAAATCTAAGATAGGAATTGATACATTATTTTACCCTGTATTCTGGAATATGTACATGAGTAGAAGTGGGTGGTTGGAAACAGTTATCTGTCACAACTTATGTCTTCAAATAATTTGTATCTCCAGAATATAATGATTATTTTCCTTATCATATTGAGTGTTTTCTAATTTCTCTTTTTTTGCATCTTTTCCTGCCCCTCTTTCCTTTTGCCTTTTGTAGTAATTAAGTTGTCTGTATTCTGATTTTTTTCTTTCCATACTAATTTGGCTGTTGTACATTCTCTTAACTGATCTACCTTACTATTTTAATATGACATATGCTATCGAAACAGTTTAAGCAGTTTAAGAATGATCAGTATCAGGATACAAAATCAATGTGCAAAAATCACAAGCATTCTTATACACCTATAACAGACAAACAGAGAGCCAAATCATGAGTGAACTCCCATTCACAATTGCTTCAAAGAGAATAAAATACCTAGGAATCCAACTTACAAGGGATGTGAAGGACGTCTTCAAGGAGAACTATAAAACACTGCTCAATGAAATACAAGAGGACACAAACAAATGGAAGAATATTTCATGCTCATGGATAGGAAGAATCAATATTGTGAAAATGGCCATACTGCCCAAGGTAATTTATAGATTCAGTGCCACCCCCATCAAGCTACCAATGACTTTCTTCACAGAATTGGAAAAAAAAAAAAAACTACTTTAAAGTTCATATGGAACC